>NC_134360.1:227121375-227231375 GCF_048569485.1 Anomaloglossus baeobatrachus | reverse complement strand
CTGTCTTGGTCAAGTTTTACATGCGATTACAGTGGTTGTGACTCTCACAACCACATTTGGTGAGTAGTATTGCTCCCCCATCCTATACCCCTACATGCGAGGGTAAGACCTTATTGCGCTTTATTTTCCACAGCTTCTTCTATTATCAGAGAAATAGGGCAAGCAGAGTGCTCCCTGATAAAAGAGTATGAGCAGAGTGCACAGTGATAAAGAGTGCGAACAAAGCACTTCCTGGTAAAAGCAAGCAGTGTTCACTGATAAAAAAAACAACTTACTAGCTTAGTGTTCCCTGATAAAGAGTGCAAGCAGAGTGCTCAGTGATAAAAGAGAATGAGCAGACTGCTCACTGATAGAGAGAAAGAAGAGTACTCACTGAAAAAAGTGCAAGCAGAGAGCTTTCTGATAAAGAGAGCAAGCAGAGTGCTCCCTGATAAAAGAAAGAAAGCAGAGTGCAATGCTCCCTGATAAAGAGTGAAATCACAGTGCTCCCTAATAAAGTTGTATGAGTAGAGAGCTTACTGATAAGAGTGTGAGCAGAATGCTCCCTGATAATAGAGTATGAGCAGAGTGCGCCATGATAAAAGTCTGAGCAGAGTGCTCCCTAATAAATTGAGCAGAGAGTTCCTTGATAAAGGGTACAAACAGAGTGCTCCCAGATAAACATTTCTTGTAGTGTGCTCACTGATAATGTGTGCAAGCAGGGAGCTCCCTAATAAGTAGCCCAAGCAGAGTGATCTCTGATAAAGAGTCCAAGCAAATAGCTCCCTGCTAAACAATTGCTGCAGAAGAGAGTGCAAAGAGAGTGCTCCCTAATAAAGAGTGCAAGCAGAGAGCTTCCTAATAAAGAGTGAAAGTACAGTGCTCCCTAATAAAGAGTGCAAAGAGAGTGCTCCCTAATAAAGAGTGCAAGAAGAGTGCTCCCTAATAAAGAGTGAAAGTACAGTGCTCCCTAATAAAGAGTGCAAAGAGAGTGCTCCATAATAAAAAGTGCAAGCAGAGTGCTCCCTAATAAAGAGTGCAAGCAAAGTGCTCCCTAATAAAGAGTGCAAGCAGAGTGCTCCTTAATAAAGAGTGCAAGCAGAGTGCTTTCTAATAAATAGTGGAAGCAGAGTTCTCCTTAATAAAGAGTGCAAGAAGAGTGCTCCCTAATAAAGAGTGCAAGCAGAGTGCTCCTTAATAAAGAGTGCAAGCAGAGTGCTCCCTGATTAGGAGTGCAAGCAGAGTGTTTCCTAATAAAGAGTGCAAGCAGAGTGTTTCCTAATAAAGAGTGCAAGCAGAGTGTTTCCTAATAAAGAGTGCAAGCAGAGTTCTCCTTAATAAAGAGTGCAAGTAGAGTGCTCCCTAATAAAGAGTGCAAGCAGAGTGCTCCCTGATTAAGAGTGCAAATAGAGTGCTCCCTAATAAAGAGTGCAAGCAGAGTGCTCCCTAATAAAGAGTGCAAGCAGAGTGCTCCCTGATTAAGAGTGCAAGCAGAGTGTTTCCTAATAAAGAGTGCAGGCAAAGTGCTCCCTAATAAAGAGTGCAAAGAGAGTGCTCCCTAATAAAGAGTGCAAACAGAGTGCTCCCTAATAAAGAGTGAAAGTACAGTACTCCCTAATAAAGAGTGCACAGAGAGTGCTCCCTAATAAAGAGTGCAAGCAGAGTGCTCCCTAATAAAGAGTGCAAGCAAAGTGCTCCCTAATAAAGAGTGCAAGCAGAGTGCTCCTTAATAAAGAGTGCAAGCAGAGTGCTCCCTGATTAAGAGTGCAAGCAGAGTGTTTCCTAATAAAGAGTGCAAGCAGAGTGCTCCCTAATAAAGAGTGCAAGCAGAGTGCTCCCTGATTAAGAGTGCAAGCAGAGTGTTTCCTAATAAAGAGTGCAAGCAGAGTGCTCCCTAATAAAGAGTGCAAGCAGAGTGCTCCCTGATTAAGAGTGCAAGCAGAGTTCTCCCTGATAAAATAATATTGCTTTCTGGTAAGGAGTGCGAGCAGAATGGTCACGGGAAAAATTAAATCAAGTGGTCCAACCTCATGTCTTTTGAACACACAAATTTACTGAATCCACTGGACTGGAGTTTTACTGGGCTTAAATAGGAATGACGGGAGAAGAAAGAACTATTATGCCAATTTTTGCATTGTAAGTACAATGGCATCTTTAAATTGCACTTGCAATACCAAGACTGACCACATGGAATGCTGTTGGAGGGAGCCACACTTAGCTCATAGGTTTGATATTAACAGATATGAACGAGAGAGCCCTCTAGTGGTAGAAATAATTACAGCAGTCATCCAGATTTTACTTTGCAAACATATTTAAACACATAAACTAGACTTTGTTTGTTTATTCCTTTAATTTTATGGTTATGGCTTCTTTAAGAGTAGGAAAAATAAATCTCTGCTTGTGTTTTCAGCTGAGTGCGCTGCCTGCAGAGCCCTCATCAGCATGCGCGGCCAGTGCCACGTATCATATAGATCTCAAAGTTGTCAGGTAAAGCCAGCAGAGGAAAGCAAATGTGTAGGTGCCGCCTGCCGTCACGGACGCCAGCGTACAGATAGATGGCAGGTGACGGTATATACAGGCTGTGCAGCCCTGTCCATAAACCCATTATAAATACCTAATTAATGCAGAATAAAATGGCGCCGTTCGCGGACGATTATAAAGTACGGCTCTTAGGTTGATATAATTGACATATTTTTACAGGAGCAGGTAAGCATTAGTGATGCAGGATGTCAGCGCGGAGCAGCCGAGCAGAACAGAGATGGAGACGTGCTTTCATTTGCTGTTTGTGTGATGAGAAAAATAAAAACGGGCAAAAAAAAAAACTAAATTACTGAACAGTTAATTCTGCCCCCCACCCCTGAACGCTGCCCCCCACCACCACCCCCCACCCCTGAATGCGGCCCCCCACCCCTGAACGCTACCACCCACCGCCACCCACTCCTGAACGCTGCCCCCCACCGCCGCCCCCACCTCGAACGCCGCCCTCCACCGCCGGCCCCCACCCCTGAACACCGCCCCGCACCGCCGCCCCCCACCCCTGAACGCTGCTCCCCACCCCTGAACGCCGCCACCCCACCCCTGAACCCCTCTTCACCGGACCCCAGACTAAACCACAGCAGATGGGCCCAGCAGTGTTTCTTCAGCCACTGCACACAGCTAATTTGCATGTGAATCCCTTCTAGGGCATCACATGAAAATTAGCCATGTGGTGGAAGCAATGTCAGTGGAGGAGAGCAAGGTGCAGGCACGTCATCCCACGGCCCAGCGTGCAGCAGCGTGATGAGGTCATCACTCTGTGACCTCATCACACTGCTGCCAGAGCAGCGAAGGGGATGAGAACGAGGCTGAGAAAGGTAAGCACTCCATGAGCTGAAGGTCACCGGGGAGTTGGGGGCGCCTGCTAACCCCAGTCATTGCCTTGCTTCAGCTGCATGTTCTGTAAAGAAAAGGAAGAAGGAGTCTATAATAACCTCCATGGTTAGTGTGAAAAATGTAAGATTTCTATATTAATTTTTAATACAGACTGTGATATGGAAAATAAAAAAATAGCAACAAAATAAATGTATAATTAAAAATATGATTTAAACAATAGACATTTCTGGTAATATAATACCTTTATGTGTTTAGGTATGTTAGGCCAAGGGGCATTCTCAAACATGGTGTCATTTGTACAACATCTTATGAACCACTTTAGCACTCGGGGTAAATCTGACACAGGTTATACCAAGCACGGTCTCTGAAGGGGCGAAGGATAATACTCGAATTCAAAGAACACCACCGAGGGGAATTATGCAATACTCCACCCCTCAGGCCTGTGTAGGAGCGTGCTAGGCCCATGTGCCCCGCCCTGAAGACACTGGTCAATGGTAAAGTATAATAATGTGAACTGTATTTATGTGTATTATGTGTTCCTGCCTGGAGTGTAAGTGTGGCCATCTAGTGGCCAGTTTGTGGAACTACACCATGGTGAAGAGATTAGATTCCGCCTAGTGACAGAGTAGGCAGGGAATAGTTAAACTCTGTAGGAGGTCACACAGGAGGAGCCAGCTGCAGGGTACAGCCTGACTATTTCCCAGTATAGCCAGTTAGAATTAGGCAGTATAATGCTGAACCTGTGGGCGTTGTAGCAGAATCAATTTTACCTGTAGGCCGCCAAGCACAACGATCTTCCCATGAAAATCATCTAATAATTTAGCTTGATTATGAATATACAGTACAGACCAAAAGTTTGGACACACCTAATTCAATGAGTTTTCTTTATTTTCATGACTCTAAAAATTGTAGTTTCACAATGAAGGCATCAAAACTAGGAATTAAAACATGTGGAAGGAAATACTTAAAAAAGTGTGAAACAACTGAAAATATGTCTTATATTCTAGGTTCTTCAAAGTAGCCACCTTTTGCTTTGATTACTGCTTTGCACACTCTTGGCATTCTCTTGATGAGCTTCAAGAGGTAGTCACCGGAAATGGTCTTCCAACAGTCTTGAAGGAGTTCCCAGAGATGCTTAGCACTTGTTGGTCCTTTTGCCTTCACTCTGCGGTCCAGCTCACCCCAAACCATCTCGATTGGGTTCAGGTCTGGTGACTGTGGAGGCCAGGTCATCTGTCGTAGCACCCCATCACTCTCCTTCTTAGTCAAATAGCCCTTACACAGCCTGGAGGTGCGTTTGGGGTCATTGTCCTGTTGAAAAATAAATGATGGTCCAACTAAACACAAACCGGATGGAATAGCACGCCGCTGCAAGATGCTGTGGTAGCCATGCTGGGTCTGTATGCCTTCAATTTTGAATAAATCCCCAACAGTGTCACCAGCAAAGCACCCCCACACCATCACACCTCCTCCTCCATGCTTCACGGTGGGAACCAGCCATGTAGAGTCCATCCGTTCACCTTTTCTACAAAGACACGGTGGTTGGATCCAAAGATCTCAAAGCACAGATTTCCTCTGGTCTAATGTCCATTCCATTCTTTAGCCCAAACAAGTCTCTTCTGCTTGTTGCCTGTCCTTAGCAGCAGTTTCCTAGCAGCTATTTTACCATGAAGGCCTGCTGCACAAAGTCTCCTCTTAACAGTTGTTTTAGAGATAAGAAGGTGTGTCCAAACTTTTGGTCTGTAGTGTATCTGCACCAGATTTGTGTTTAGACTTTTTATTATTATTTTTTTTAGGATAAGGCTCCACATCTGCATTTTTCATATTGAGGTCAGAGGTAATTTTTGACATTACCCGATCACCTTCAGGGGCAACTAAGTTCTCTGAAACTTTAGCCTGCATCATTGCAACTTGGAAATAAAAATTGCACGACATTTGCAAAATCTGATTCTCGCAAGCTGCCTGCAATTTTTGAGATCCTGCACCCAAATTTACAATGCGACAATTTTACTGTGACTTATGTGCAAATTATGAAACTATTTAGCAGCACAAAGGCTTGCAATAATAATAATTTTGTTAACTCTTCCAAATCCAGGAGGCGCTAGTATAAAAAAACCCCAGGAGACTCATCGAAATTTGGCAAATCTTCCATAAGTCACCGATCTCCCAAGGTTCTCCTCTCCGTGGTTGTCACCAGGGTACCACAATGGAGAGTGGTCCCTCCTATTACTGGTGTCAGGAGATCACAGCACAGGGCTTCATGGTCACTTGCTCAGGTTAATACTGCTGGCTGTGCAGATTATCCTTTATCCAGCACTGTTAGGGTTAAGTAGATCATCTGGTCTCCTGAACTCTGAATGAAAGCTATAACCAACTGTTCTCTATTGTTAATTAGCTTTGAGTTTTTCGCATACTTAGTGCTCTTTGGTTTTTCCCCTTTGGCCCATTCCTCATTATTACCTCTTGTTGCTTGGAGTGCTTTGTATGATTGCTGTTTATTTTACCCCTGTCTGTCTTATCCTCTGTGTGTCTTTAACCTAAAGGCTGCTTTACACCAGGCAATCTATCGTGCGATAGATCGTCGGGGTCACGGTTTTTGTGACGCACATCCGGCATCGCTGGCGATGCCGGCCTGTGTGACACCTCCTAGCGACGCAGTATCGCTCACAAATCGTGAGTCGGGTACTGCTCGTTAGGTTCCATAATATCGTTTAATTTGGTTGCTCATCGTTTCCGTGGTAGCACACGCCGCTCCGTGTGACACCACGGGAACGATGAGCAGCTCACCTGCCTCCCGCGGCCGCCGCCGGCTCTATGTGGAAGGAAGGAGGTGGGCGGGATGTTTACATCCTGCTCATCTCCGCCCCTCCGCTTCTATTGGCCGGCGGCCGTGTGACGTCGCTGTGACGCCGAACGTCCCTCCCACTTCAGGAAGTGGACGTTCGCCGCCCACAGCGAGGTCGCACGAGAGGTAAGTATGTGTGACGGGGGTTACTGACTTTGTGCGACACGGGCAGCGATTTGCCCGTGACGCAGAAAGGACGGGGGCGGGTACGATCGATTGTGAAATCGCACAATCGATCGTACCATGTAAAGCAGGCTTAAGTCAGGACTAGAGTTCCCACTGTCCTGTTCACTATACAGGACTAAGTCCAGGGAAAGACAGGTATAGGCACGTGATTAGTGGCAGGGTGAAGAACCCATATAGGGATGTTAATGGTGCAGGGATCAGCCTCAGGTGAGTTTAGGAGGTGACCCTGCCCCCCTTTCCCTATTGCCAGGGCTCACCCATGTATTGTGTACCCTTTGTGTGGCGGCACCCCGGTCGTCACTGTGTTACAGTGATGCTGAGAAGAAGCAAGAATAGGTCATTAATGGAGGACTGCCAAAAAATGGGGGGATCATGTTTATTTCGAAAATGCCAAAAACTTGGAACAGTTGGCAGGTATGATATTTCCATTATCGGCTTCTGACAGGAAGGTAATTGGGTGCTTTGGTCATCAAGTTAATATATTAAAGGTGCAACAGGGTCCGAATAACGGAGGGGACCAAGGGCCACCAAGCCATAATGACAGTTACTAGTATAAATGGCACGTGGCACGTGGTGCAGATGTTACACTGGTGCTCAGGAGCTTCACGTTGCGCTCGATGGTGGTCAGTGCTAATAGACGTCAGTGCTGACAGCCAAAAGTTCGGTTTGCAGAGTAAACTCTGAAAAATAATTAAACCTACGTTCCCAGCCACGAGAGCTGTCCGGTGCACACTCCGCTGCTTTATCAGGCGCCATAATGAAACCGTAATGAGTGTGTGCAGGCAGAGACTATCGTCTTCCTACATACATTAATTACGTAGAGCGGACGGGGGAAGGGAACGCCTTGAGCGCCCAACCATTGGAAAACAAGTAAATTAATTCCTCTGACTCATCATCAACACCAGCGCGGCAACTAATTCTGCATCACTGAGCGCGAACCGGATGAATCCACTGCCTGGAAGGTGGAGATGGAAATTAACAAAAAGGGGAAAAAAAAACAGCTTCACCATAGAAGGTGTAATAAAGATAGGAAAGCCATTAGCGCCTCGGTATAAACACTAATATTCTCATTTAAATGTCTTCAGACGGAATTTTTATCTGCAGAAAAGGGGAAACAGGTTTCTGCAAAAAGCCAAAGATAAAGGTTCTCTGGGAGGAGATGCAAATGAGAATATTAGGTGGGACCTCGTAACACTAATTATTGGGCTTTGGTCTTATGAGTAACGACACAAGGAAACTTTGTTTTCTTCTTTTCTTGAGAGTTGTCCCCATTGAGTGCGGTCATGCCCAACCCAACATCAACGGTGATCCAAATGGCGACCGTCTAACTGTCTTGTCAGGGGCCCCACCAGGTGTCCATAACAGTTTTGGCGGTACATTTTAGGGTTTAAGGTATTAAAAGGTAATGCTGCCCCTTTTAGGCCTCTCATAAAACCAATTGGGAAGGGCTGTGGGAAGGATCGGCAGGAAGGGTAAAGCTATGGTGTTCCTGGCTGTAAAACATAGCCCATCCCTGCCTTTACCAGACAGCTTTTCTGTCCTCTGCTCTTACCAAAAAGCTTTTGCCAACCCATGTCCTTACCTGGAAGCTTATCCCATCCATGCCCTTACCTGACAGCATCTGCCACTCCTGCCCTTTTCTTAGACTTTATACCACCCCTACCCTTACCATAGAGTCTAACTTAACTGTCATTACTTTAGGTTCTAAGGGGCCATTACATGAGAGCCTATCCAGCCTTTGCTCTTACTTGGGTGCCTATGCCACCCTTGCCGGTTCCTGACAGCCTAACCAACCTTTGCTTTTACATGGCTTGGGTGCCTAAACCACCCTTGCCGGTTCCTGAGAGCCTATCCAATCTTTGCTCCTACTTGGCTTGGGTGCCTAAACCACCCTTGCCGGTTCCTGAGGGCCTATCCAAACTTTCCTCTTACTTGGGTGCCTATACCACTCCTGCTGGTTCCTGAGAGCCTATCCAACTTCTGCTCTTACTTGGGTGCCTATACCACCCTTGCCGGTTCCTGAGAGCCCAGATAACCCATGACCTTACATGAGAGCCTATCCCATCCTGCCTTTACCTAAGAGCTTATCAGAATCCTACCCCTATCTGATAGTTTATCGCACCCCAGCCATTCATGGAGAGTTTATCCCACCCTTGCTCCTACCTGACAGCCTATCCCACCCGTGCCCCTTGTCTCCCCAGATCCTCTGTTTTTCCACCATTTTGCAGGTTCTCCACCCGTCCTGACCGTGGCCTGTTTGGTAACATTTGCTATTTCTTGAGTATTGGAGTCTTCTGTACATCAGCCATTGCTAACAAAGACTTCTCTTGTGCTAGTGACCTGGGGATTCCTCATAACAAAGTCCAGATGTCAACCAACAAGATTAATAAGATTTTATATTGGGCATTAGTTTATTCAACAGGTTTTTTCCCAAAATAAAAAATGTTAATGAGCTATGGAAGATAGTTCCCAAAACCTCTGATATGATTGAGCACATTAGGGATTAATGAACCAACAGGAACTTTTGGTTCTTCACGAACCATCATGGATGCACAATGCCATGGATTTCATGCCCTATAAACCTGGAACCACTGGGTGACCGGAATAGACATGTGAAAGGACCGGTTGCGTCCCGTGTTGGACCTTTCTGAAGATCTATCTGTTTTGAAGGTGGACAGAATATAATTACATTGGGAAGATTAAAAAAAAATGTGCAAAAATCTTTTAACCAATTGAACCAAATGTATTATTTTTTCCTCATTTTTGTTTCTTACGTCAACTTGTGGTTGACCCTCTCTCCTCTGTGCTTTGTGGCGGTGCACCACGTTGCGACTCCCTGTGCAGTTTCTAATGATGGTGACAGAGGCTCCACCAATGTACAGGGCATCCCAGCTCTGCTTCTGTGCACCTCGCCAAAAGCCTCCAAGTTAAGTCAAGTCTGTTCAGTTTTAGCCATTTCTACAATCTTCTCCTGGGTATTACTCTGCTCTGTTTCTGGATTCTGGATACTGCATTTTACCTTTTGGTAGGAGGGAGATGAAGCTGTAGGCACCTATGTCCGTTTAGTACGGCAAAACAATGCCCAGTTGCCAACTGGTGTTTTTCCTGAGTATTGCATGTGATGCTAGACACTACCAACAGTATGAATAGAAGGGTAGTCAGACAAGCTAGAAGGTAACATTTAAGATTCAGAGAGCAGACAGAAAAGTGGTCAGGAAGAGGTCCGAGGTCAGAAGCCAGTAATTAACGTATAAGGTTCAAAGAGCAGACAGAGATGTGGTCAGGAAGAGGTCTGAGGTCAGAAGCCGGGAGGTAACAAATAAGGTTCAGGGAGCAGAAGGAGATGTGGTCAGAAAGAGGTCAAAGGTCAGAAGCCAGGAGGTAACATATAAGGTTCAGGGAGCAGACAGAGATGTGGTCAGGAAAAGGTCTGAGGTCAGAAGCCGGAAGGTAATGTATAAGGTTCAGGGAGCAGACAGAGACATGGTCAGGAAGAGGACCGAGGTCAGAAGCCGGGAGGTAACGTATAAGGTTCAGGGAGCAGACAGAGACGTGGTCAGGAAGAGGACCGAGGTCAGAAGCCAAGATCAGAAAACTTAAACCAGAGAGGAGCCAAAAGCACACTGCGCAAACAGGAAGTACGACTGGCAAAGTTTAGAAAGAGCAAGTCCATTAAAGAAACAGATCAATCACCAGGAACGAGGCGCATCTGTGAAGGCATCTTCCACAACCAGCATTGACCCTAGTGCTGAAAGAAAACCTATCACCAAGTGTGCAAGACTCATAGCAGAGCATTTTCAAATGCAATATGCTCCGCACAGCGGAACCGTGACACTGCACCTAATTTTTTTCAATACCAAAGTGCACATCCAAGGTACATGGTCTATGAGACTCCTGCATGGTTCCAGGAGGGGTTTCCAGGTAATAAGCGCACCCCATGAACAACGTGCTTGCTATATTATTTTCACTGCAGTCCTAACCCAGCACCTCTGATGATAACCGCTTGGAATATTTGGATAAACCATGCACATATAGATATATTTTTTAATAATAATAATACATAAATATACTGGCAGGTGTATGGCATTAATGCAGCGCTATGTGAATATTCTCGCCACAGGCAACGCGCATTTAGCTTCCTTATTTCTGAAGTGTCAGTAGATCAAGTGAGATGCAAATTGTACTTGACATAAAAGATGTGTTTCCTTGTAATGTGCAATAAAAATGCAATGGCCGGAGACAGATGTAAATCACAGAAATAAGTTTTTTCAAATAAGTATATCTGTGAAAGTAGGAATCAGTAAGCTCTAATACAATTCAGCCTCATAGTGATGAACCCCTCATGGTGAGAATGAAATATAATATCGCAGCTCATTCAAATTCCATATAAATAACAGTAAACAGGTTGAGAGAAGTCGGATGGTTTCCTCCACTTTATGTATCGCTGCTTTCTTCACATTTGGCATTTTTATGTTTAAAAACAGGTCTTTTCAGGTAGATGCTTAAAACATTGGACACTTGGCTTCTTCATTTCTCGCCTTATAATATGTGACCCCAATGGGGGAGGTTTAGAAACCGCAGTTTACATCCTAAAAAAAAATCCACTTGGAATGCAGTACATAGTAAAAAATCCACTTGGAATGCAGTACATAGTATATAGAGGGGGAGGAGGGGGATGCAGCTGCATTTTCTATCTTCCATTTGTAGGAGGGGAGCAGAAGTAGGGAAGTGATGACAATAGAAGTATCTGGATTTTCTATGTTCTGCAGGGGTTTTTTAGTATATTGGAGCCACACATCCATAAACCACTTATTTGTTGGCATTTTTGGTTTTCAAAGGAAACATAAATTCCAAAAATAGGTTTTTCCCATCTTCATAAATGGGTATTGTAAAATAGTGCTGACAAATACAAACAATTTTGCAATTTACTTTTTGTTACTATTTTCAGCCATTCTTGAGATATTAGCACTTCTTTTTTGTTTACAGTGTGTTGCCTTGGAGACCGACCGCCACTTTTAACACATCATCAGAACATGGCCAGCTTCAGCACTGCACTTGAAAGTTAGGCCGCAGTGGTGGTCGGTCTTCTAAGCAATGAGCTGTCAACAGGAATGAGTGAACCCAAAGGGTAAAATTCGGGGTTCATAACGAACACTGAGTCTCTAGGGCTCAAACTCGAGCATGAACTTTTAAAAAATCTGTGTCTGAATAGCAGTGCAGCCAATCAACAAGCTTTATTGCATGTGGAAGATGCCTGTATTCTACTGTGAACAATAAAGATTTTAAAAAATGGTGTGGGCACCCTATCTATTTTTGATAACCAGTGGAGTTAAAGCTGACCGCTATGTGCTGGAATCATCAGGTCCATGGTTATTTGGCCCTTCCCAGCCTAAAAATAGCAGCCCGCAACCACCCAAGAAGTGGCACATCACATTACATGCTACAATTCTGGCATTTTAACCGACTCTTCCCAATTGCCCTAGTGCAGTGGTAATTGGAGTAATAGTTTTGGGGTTGATGTCAGCTGTGTAGTAACAGCTGACATCAAGCCCAGGGGTTAGTAATGCAGAGGCATCTATCAGATGCCCTCATTATTAACCTGGCAAGTATAGATTTAAAAAACACACAGACACAGGAAAATGGTGCCAGAATTGGGCATCTAATGGATGCGTCACTTCTGGGGCAGCTGCGGGCTGCTATTTTTAGGCTCAGAAGGGCCAAATAATTATGACCTTTTTCAGCCTGAAAATTCCAGCCCCCAGCTGTCTGCTTTACCTTGGCTGCTTATCAAAAATATGGGGGACTTCACACCTTTTTTTAAAAGTATTTCAATAAATAATTGAAAAAAAATGGTGTGGGATCCCCTCTATTTTTGATAATCAGCCAAGGTAAAACTGATAGCTGTCTGTTTTTCCTGTGCTGGTTATCAAAAATAGATGTTAACCCATGTAATTTTTTTTTCAATTTATACCCTATCCACATTTGTTTGCGGGCCCACTATCCTGCTCTTACCCCCATTTTGCTTCCTTTTGCAGCCCCTTAGCCCTTACTACGACCACTTTACAGCCATTTTACAGCACCGAAGTTTGGGTCCTCATTGACTTAGAAGTAGTTTGGGGTCCGGGGTCAAGTTCGGGTCAAATCCAAGTCCTGAACCGATCTTTTAACTATAGTCCGGTGAATTGTGACTTGCACGGGTCCGCTCTTCCCCAGCTGTCATGAAAACAAAAGTGTTAATATCTCAAGAACGGCTGCAAATTTTAATAATCAGTAAATTGCAAAAATGAATGTTGTTACAACCCCTATCTGATAATATCTGAATGTGAAGATGGGAATTAACTAGTGATGAGCGAGTATGCTTGTCACTACTCGGTACTCGCACGAGTATCACTGTACTCGGGCTACTCGGCGGGGACCGAGTAATCTCGCGATACTCGTGCTGTACTCGTGGTCTTCATCCCTGCATGTTGGCGCTCTTTTGAGAGCCAGCCCTCATGCAGGGATTGGCTGGCAGACCACTGCAATGCCACAGCCCTGTTAGTTGTGGAATTGCAGTGATTGGGCGGCCCGCACAGCGTGACCGACCCTTTATACCGGCGGGCGCGCTGTGCTCTGCACACAGCCATCCAGTCAGTGCAGGGAGAGTGTTGCTGCTTCAGGGAAAGGTTTGCGGCCCTTTATAGTTATTTCCGTAGCAGGGCTGCAAACAGTGTGACCAGAAGTCCTTCTCAGGACTATTGTAGTTGTATACAGGCAGGCAGGGTTTAGCCAGGTCGGAGTACAGGAGCAGAGTCCTTCTCAGGACTATTGTTGCTGTATACAGGCAGGGCAGGCAGGGTATATAGCCATTCCTAGTGGTGACCGTATACCAGGCTTCATCATATCTGGGACTGGTGTACACAGTCTAAGGCCTCCGCCACACATCCGTGAAAACCACGTCCGTGTAAAACGGGCCGTTTTCGGGTCCGTTTTCTGTTTTTTAGGTCCGTTTTTATGGTATATGTGGCCTGCGTGTGTATCCCGTATGCTAGCCGTATGTGCGTGTGGAATGTCCGTGTGTGCGTGAGTGAAATAACTGACATGTGTGTGTGTTGTCCGTGTGAAATGTACGTGTGTGATGCAAAATGTCGTTACTACATGTCGGAAGACAGAGTAGCGGGATGAGAATGAACTCGGGTGAACTTCACCCGACTTCATTGTCATGCCGCGGCTCTGTCTTTGTGCCGTGTACTGATTAGCTCCGGTCACCTCCACGCAGCTAATGAGATAAGTAGCGCGATCAGCTGCTGTCAGTCAGGTAACTCGCGGCCACCACTGGATCCAGCGGTGGCCGCGGGTAACCTCCGTGACAGCAGCTGATCGCGCTACTCATCTCATTAGCTGCGTGGAGGTGACCGGAGCGGCGGTGTATTCTGCTGCTCCTGTCACCTGCATGCAGCAGAGCTGGAAGCAACGCTGGAGGTCCGTGGATTACGCCGGACATGGAGGGCTTTGTCAGGATTAATAAATTGGTAATGAGGGAATTTGTTTGTGTTTTTTATTTCTAATAAAGGATTTTTTCGGGTGTGTGTGTTTTTTAACTGTCACTTACAGATTAATCATGGAGGGTGTCTCATAGACGCCTGACATGATTAATCTAGATTTAGTGGCAGCTATGGGCTGCCAATAACTCCTTATTACCCCGATTTGCCAACGCACCAGGGCAAATCGGGAAGAGCCGGGTACAGTCCCAGAACTGTCGCATATAATGTATGCGGCAATTCTGGGCGGCTGCTGACTGATATTGTTAGGCTGGGGGGCTCCCCATAACGTGGGGCTCCCCATCCTGAGAATACCAGCCTTCAGCCGTATGGCTTTATCTGGCTGGTATTAAAATGGGGGGGGACCGCACGCCGTTTTTTTTAATTATTTATTTATTTATTTCACTGCACAGTATAGACACGCCCACTGGCTGTTGTGATTGGGTGCAGTGAGACAGCTGTCACTCAGCGTGGTGGGCGTGTGTGACTGCAACCAATCACAGGCGCCGGCGGGCGGGTAAAGCAGGGAATACGAGATTGATTAATGGGCGGCCGGCTTTTTCAAAATAGTAAAAGCCGCCGGAGTTTTTATAACAGCCGTGCAGCGCCGCACCGGAGATCGGGGAACGGTAAGTATGAGAGAGGGGGGGGGAACTAACCGACAGACAGCTAGAGGGACAGATAAGACAGAGAGACCGACCGACAGACATAGAGACCGACCGACGGACTGAGGGAGAGAACGAAACAGAAAAAGAAAAAAGACCGACATCACATGAAAAAAGCACAAAACGTACAGGGAGCAAACAGAGATGCGTCCGTGTCACTCGGACGTGCGCACAGACCCATTGACTTTCATTGGGTCTGTGCTGCGTGTTGCATGCAGAAAACGGACATGCTGGCGTGAGACACAGACCAAAAAACGCATCACGGAGACGGACTCACGGACATAACCAAAAACGCAATTGTAACCGCAGAGATATAGTAACATTGGTGCACGTTTGGCCGTGTCTCCAGTATACACGGAAACGGACCAAACACGCACGTGTTTCACGGATGTGTGTTTCAGGCCTAAAACAGTCCTGATAGTGTCAGACTTCTCAGTAATTGTCGCTCCTAAAAACCTGTTAGGTTCTTAGTGCGTCCGTGCTTGCATTTAAAAACCGCACGTGTGTGCCTGTCGGTGGCAGCGTACAGGTGCACTTGTGTGCGTTTTGCACAAACTTGGATATAACGCACAAGTTTCCATTCGCACATTCTGGCCTCTCGCCAGCTCCTGTTGAAGTGGGCCATGACGAGATTGTATGTACAGATGCCCAAATATTTGAGCAGCCACGTTCTCACGAAGTTGGCAATGTGTCTCAACAAGGGGTGGACGATGATGAGACACAATTGTCAGGAAGTCAGGAGGAGGAGCAGGGTGCGGAAGAGGAAGACGACGTGGTGGATGATCCAGTAACTGACCCAACCTGGCAGGAGGATATGCAGAGCGAGGACAGCAGTGCACAGGGGGAGGGAGGCGTAGCATCACAACAGGCAGTAAGAAGCAGGGTGGTGGCTCCAGGCAGACGTCAGGCAACTGTTCCCCGGAACAACAACACGACACAAGGTGCCTGTACAAATGTTAGGTCTTCCCGAGTCTGGCAGTTTTTTAAGTTGGCTCCAGATGATTCTAAAAAGGCCATTTGCAACACCTGCCGTGCCAGCATCAGCAGGGGTACCAAAACTAGCAGCCTGACCACCACCAGCATGATCAGGCACATGTCAGCCAAGCACCCGACTTTGTGGGAAGTACAACAGAGTCGAGGAGCAGTGCTTGCTGATGTCACTGCTACGTCTTCGCTTGTTGTGCATGCGAGCCAATCCCCTGTCCATGCTGCCTGCGAACAAGCCTCCTCCGGCCCTGCACCTGCAGTTGCCTACGCAGAAATAACACCATAATCAAGCACGTCCTTGTCCCAGCGCAGCGTTCAGTTATCCATTCAGCAAACCTTTGAACGCAGGCGCAAATACACTGCCAACGCCCCACATGCCACAGTTCTAAATGCTAACATTTCGCGACTGCTTGCGCTGGAAATGTTGTCTTTTAGGCTGGTTGAGACAGAAGGATTCCGCGACCTGATGGCGGCAGCTGTCCCACGTTACTCAGTCCCCAGCCGCCACTATTTCTCCCGGTGTGCCATCCCCGCATTGCATAACCACGTGTCACAAAACATCACACGTGCCCTGAACAACGCTGTTTCACCCAAAGTCCACCTAACCACAGACACGTGGACAAGTGCTTGTGGGCAAGGCCGCTACATCTCGTTGACGGCACACTGGATTAATATTGTGGAAGCTGGGACCCAGTCTGAGCGAGGGACGGAACACGTCCTTCCCACACCAAGGTTTGCAGGCCCTACCTCAGTCAGGGTTTCACCTACACTCTACAGCTCCGGAATGTCATGCTCCTCAGCCTCCTCCTCCTCCTGCGCATCCTCATCCACTTTACCCTCCACACCAGTCCCAAGCTGGAAGCACTGCAGCACTGCCTCGGCGAAGCGGCAACAGGCTGTGCTGAAGCTAATCTGCATAGGTGACAAACCCCACAATGCAGAAGAGGTGTGGACAGCTCTGAAACAGCAGGCAGATCACTGGCTCACACCTCTGAACCTAAAGCCAGGAAAGGTCGTGTGTGACAATGGCCGGAACCTGGTGGCGGCTTTGAGGCGAGGCCAGCTGACACATGTTCCATGCGTGGCCCATGTGCTCAACCTCGTGGTTCAGCGGTTTCTAAAGTCATACCCAGAGCTGTCTGATCTGCTGGTAAAAGTTCGCCGCCTGTCTGCACATTTTCGAAAGTCACCTATTGCTTCAGCCGGCCTTGCCGGCTTTCAGCGCCATTTGCATCTTCCGGCTCACAGACTGGTGTGTGATGTCCCCACGCGTTGGAATTCAACTCTGCACATGTTGGTCAGGATATGTGAGCAGAAGAGGGCAGTTGTTGAGTACCTGCATCACCTAAGCCGTCGGGAAATGGGTCAAACTCCACACATAACACCTGAGGAGTGGAGATGGATGTCCGACCTATGTACCATTCTCCAAAACTTTGAGGACTCCACCAAGATGGTGAGTGGTGATGACGCCATTATTAGCGTCACCATACCGCTTCTCTGCCTTCTAAAACGATCTCTGCTCAAAAACAAACATGATGCATTGCAGGTGGAGCGCGATGAGTTGCAGCAAGAAACAGTAGTGGGTGTGGGTGATAACACACAGCCCAGCCTCGTCTCATCACAACGTGCAGTGGAGGACTATGACGAGGAGGAGGATGAAGACATGGAGCAACTCTCCGGCCAAATTGAGGATATGACATGCAGTCATATCCTCGGTTCAGCGTGGCTGGCCAGAGGACAGGGTAGATGATGAGGAGGAGGACAGCATGTTCAGTCATCATGTTGGTCAGGATACTGAAGTACTGGCTGTTAAGAGTCTGGCGCACATGGCTGACTTTATGGTAAGCTGCCTGTCTCGTGACCCTCGCATTAAGAACATCTTGGCCGACAATCATTACTGGTTGGTAACACTGTTAGACCCACGCTACAAGGAGAACTTTATGTCTCTTATTCCCGAGGCGGAGAGGTCAGCCAAAATGCAGCAGTTCCGGAAGGCCATAGTCACGGAAGTAGGCAAAGCATTCCCCTCACAAAACGCTAGCGGCATAGGTCAGGAATCAGTGGACAACCAAGGCGTACAGCCGAGAGGGGCACAAGTCCAATCCGCCAGAGGAAGGGGAACAGTCTTTAAGATGTGGGACAGTTTTCTCAGCCCCTCACATAACACAGCCCCTGAGGTGCGGGGTAGTGCCACAAGAAATCCTAAGTTTGCCCAGATGCTCAAGGAGTACCTTGCAGATCGAACAACTGTACTCCGACATTCCTCTGTGCCTTACAATTATTGGGTATCCAAGGTGGACATGTGGCATGAATTGGCTCTCTACGCCTTGGAAGTCCTGGCCTGCCCTGCCGCTAGCGTTTTGTCAGAGCGTGTTTTTAGTGCCGCAGGTGGAATTATTACAGATAAACGCACCCGCCTGTCAACTGAAAATGCTGACAGGCTGACTCTGATCAAGATGAACAAGGGTTGGATTGGGCCAGACTTCACCACACCACCAGCAAATGACAGCGGAATTTAAAGTTTGTAACGGGAATTTGCCATGTACCTCCACTCACCCATGGTAACACACTTCTGGACTTTGGATAATCGCTGGACTGCTCCTCCTTCTCCTCATGCGCCACCATAATGACCGTTACAATAGTTAGACCTTTGTTTCAGGTATACCCCCAGTGGTAAATTTTTTCGCCAATTCTTTTTTCAGAATGGACATTACAACGACAGGAGACCCGCTCCTTTGCAATGGGAACAATGTTTTGAGGCCCTCATGCACGTCTCTATCCAGGGACAACGTGGAGCCTCCCAATTTTTGGCTGCCCTGCCTAAGGGCTATACTACAATAGACCCACTTCCTTACAATGGGCACTTCTGGTTTACAGGCCATCATGCACGTCTCTATCCAGGGACAATGTGGAGCCTCCCAATTTTTGGCTGTCCTGCCAAAGGGCTATACTACAATAGACCCACTTCCTTACAATGGGCACTTCAGGTTTACAGGCCCTCATGCACGTCTCTATCCAGGGACAATGTGGAGCCTCCCAATTTTTGGCTGCCCTGCCTAAGGGCTATACTACAATAGACCCACTTCCTTACAATGGGCACTTCAGGTTTACAGGCCCTCATGCACGTCTCTATCCAGGGACAATGTGGAGCCTCCCAATTTTTGGCTGTCCTGCCAAAGGGTTATACTACAATAGACCCACTTACTTACAATGGGCACTCCTGGTTTACAGGCCATCATGCACGTCTCTATCCAGGGACAATGTGGAGCCTCCCAATTTTTGGCTGCCCTGCCTAAGGGCTATACTACAATAGACCCACTTCCTTACAATGGGCACTTCTGGTTTACAGGCCATCATGCACGTCTCTATCCAGGGACAATGTGGAGCCTCCCAATTTTTGGCTGTCCTGTCAAAGGGCTATACTACAATACACCCACTTCCTTACAATGGGCACTTCAGGTTTATAGGCCCTCATGCACGTCTCTATCCAGGGACAATGTGGAGCCTCCCAATTTTTGGCTGTCCTGTCAAAGGGCTATACTACAATACACCCACTTCCTTACAATGGGCACTTCAGGTTTACAGGCCCTCATGCACGTCTCTATCCAGGGACAATGTGGAGCCTCCCAATTTTTGGCTGCCCTGCCTAAGGGCTATACTACAATAGACCCACTTCCTTACAATGGGCACTTCTGGTTTACAGGCCCTCATGCACGTCTCTATCCAGGGACAACGTGGAGCCTCCCAATTTTTGGCTGCCCTGCCTAAGGGCTATACTACAATAGACCCACTTCCTTACAATGGGCACTTCAGGTTTACAGGCCCTCATGCACGTCTCTATCCAGGGACAACGTGGAGCCTCCCAATTTTTGGCTGCCCTGCCAAAGGGCTATACTACAATAGACCCACTTCCTTACAATGGGCACTTCAGGTTTACAGGCCCTCATGCACGTCTGTATGCAGGGGCATTGGTGAACCTCACAATTTTGGACTGCCCTGGCAAAGGAAAATACTACAAAGACTCACTTCCTCAAAATGGGCACATTAGACTCAGAGGCCTTCATGTACGTCTCTGCTCAGGGACATCGGAGTGCCACACAATGTTTCACGTAAAATCTTTCATGTATTGATCTCCAAAAGTAACATACACCAGCTCTATCTCACTATTGGGTATGTGCCCTTAACATTTCCGCCATGAAAATTCATTTTGGTGTCATTTTGGAAGGTTTTCTGGTGAGTCCGTAAAAATGGCGTAAAACGCGGACAAAATTGTTCACAGCTGTGACTTTTGAGTGATAAATGCTTCAAGGGGTCTTCCCCATGCTGTTGCCATGTCATTTGAGCACTCTTCTGAGACTTTTGTGACATTTTTAGGGTTTCTCCATGCTGCCGGGGGGTCATTTCACAAAAATACTCGGGTCTCTCATAGGATAACATTGGGCTCGGTGCTCAGGCCGAGTACACGAGTATCTTGGGATGCTCGGCCCGAGCCTCGAGCACCCGAGCTTTTTAGTACTCGCTCATCACTAGAATTAACCCTTTAAGTAACCCCCAAATCATCTATTGGGTAGTTAATCACAATGTAACTGCCCACGACCCATTGACATCTATAGGGATTCACCTCGTCTATTGATTTCAATGACCTCCCTTCAGTTTCCTATAGACATGGTGAATATATTCTCGAATGAATGCTTGATACAATTAGTTGTTACTATATACTCTTTATTTATCCCCCCGTACAACTGATTTTCTACACCGGACCATCCAGAACATTATCCATCCCAGATTACAGGAATTTACTGAAATTCAAACACCCGATATATAAGCGCTGTGATCTTGGCGGATTCTGTTGCCGCCTCCGTTCCTGTCTGAATTCTCGACATACATCATTTTACTGATCAACAAGATAAGTGTCTAGATGTAATGTTAATTACAGCAATCAAAATCATCTGGTATAATTGGCCCCCATAAATTACTCCTAACTTACTACCGTAGCTAGGAAACATTAATTGCACCTGCCGGTGAGGGAATGTGGATGAGCTACCGGCGGAATGTGCATCCAGTGTAGTCCAGCGGGAAGCGATTGTGCCAGATTATCAGATGTGGTGGATTATCAGCCGGTCATACACTTGTGTCCTTCTGTACCTCTTCTCTTGGCTCAACATTTCTTGAGATGACTGATGAAGGATAACAGCTATAAAAAAAACTAAACAAAAAATACGATACTTTGTCAGGAGATGTTAATTCTATCAGTGTCTATATGTGGCCACCTAGTGGCTTTTAGGTGAATGGCAGTATTGCTAGCTGTCACGGGTGTGTCACAGGTGACAGACAGTCCTGTGGTGTTCGGCAATAGAAGATCACAGTGTTTGGCTGCACATAATGCTCCCTAACTTTCTATTATTCCTGCTTTTAGTATTCAGTGTGCTAGGTATCTCCTCTGCTGGGTTTTCATCCTTTTTCCTTTAGGACCCTGCGGAGCTCCTCTTCACTTCAGCTGCTAATCACGTGTATTTCTCCCTGAGTTTACTCTCATTTTCCGTGGACTTGTGCTGGTGATATTCAGGTCCTTCACAAAGCTCTGGATGCAAGCAGGTGGCTTGCACTCATCTGTAGGATCGTTGCTGATCTTTGCTGAACTTCTTCCTGAGGCATCTGGAGAAAAGTTGTTCATATGCTTTTCACCATGTGTATCCTCCTTGTGTCTTCTTTAGTGTTTAGTGCGGCTGACGAAGAGTGCATCCCCACCCGTTCCCTATCTAGGACCCAGCTCTAGGGTCATCTTAGGGTCAGATATCCAGCTCGGCGTATAGGTGCAAAACCTATCTAGGGTGGTGAGGGACCACAGGGCCCAGTAGTAGGTTTGGTCATCTCCCCCTTTTCTAGACGGAGGGTTTCCCTTCCCTTTCGCCATTCGCTTGGCACTCCCCCGTACCAAGCGCGACACTAGCATGTTGTAATAATGTATTTAGTGAGTAATTGGAGATTTTTACCAAATTCAGGGCACTGAGGATAGAATCTGTCACACGGAGTTCAGCTCTAAACTCACGAGCATCATGATGACTTCTGACCGTGTTCACACTGTAGAGTCTGACACATTACACTATGGTTTCCCTGGTGCTTTTGAGTTGCACAGTTAGACTTGCCCGTCGTCCAGTTGTGTGCTTTTCAGTGATCAGTCTAGCAGAGGATAATTTCTGCTAGCCTGTGAATATCTGCTAATGTCACAGCTTACATGAGACCTATCACAGCTTCCCCCACCCTTTAAAAGCTGGTGGAGCCTGTTTCCACATGTCGATTATAGCTTCATTTGCGATACCAGTCCTTGTGTTGTGGTGATCTAGTTATGGTGATCTTTTGTGCATTATTTGGTGTGTGGTGGAAATATTCTCGTTGTCTGTTTATTTACTCCCTGCTCTTTATTTCCTCTTGAGCAAGTATTTTCTTACCTCAGTGTGTGTGCAGTGAGTTTGAGTTTTGTTTTTTCCCTGTCTGTCATTTTGTGTGAGATAAAACCTTTCCTGTCCCAGCCTTACCTGGGGGTGTGGGGGAGAGGGAGTATAGACCAGGGCTATTCAGGAGCTAGGGTTAGGAAGGCGGCCCAAACATCATCACCATCAGACATATCTTTGGTAACAGGGACAGCTAGGACAACCCTAGCCCTATGGCCAGTGTAGGTGGTCCTATTCCAAGTTACTTCGTCACACCCTGTGCCAGAAACATAGGAAAGGTGCATCCAAAACTACTCTGACTGTTTTACAGCAAATCACATATTGATCCTGTCCAGGGAGCCTTCCATCATAAAGTGCTATACACTAAAACTGAGGGACAGTGATGAGCTGATCTGCCCAAATTCTAGTTCAGTAAATGAAACCTGAATAGCATGTGCTTTACTCCAAAAAATAAGTTGTGTTCTGGTGAATCCGAATTCTTTGTAAACTTTGATGCAAATTGAATTCCCCTAGAATCAAGTTGTCCATCTCTGCTGCGCAGACTCTGACAATAAATATTAGAGCCATGCTATTTTTTTTTTTTGCATCCCGACGCACCTTTCGGACACATTGGGAAATATTCATAAAAGTACACACTCCAGAATTCTAATGTAGTTTGCACCAGTAATTGTCTTTTATGATTTGCACCACTTTGTAAAACTTATCTGATAAATTCCAATAAAGATGGGGGTGGTTCATCCACAAAAGTAGCGTGTGCCAAACAAAATTGAGCATGGATTTGTAGCACAAAGGAAGTCAATGAATAGGTGGAGTTAACTTAAACTAGACAGTCATAAAATAAGCCATGAGCCACTTTGATACATTTGTCGCAGTTTAAGACTATTTCTAGGCTGAGAGTCAGACACTATTGATAAATATTGCAAAAAAAAATGGTAAAATCCCCAAATAACAAAGCTTTGTGGCGACATCTGTGGAGGAATTTTCCCGCTTTGTGGATTTACTCTTATTCTTTTTGCTACAAATGGATAAATACTTTTCTGGTGCGTCTCGTCTCTTTGTTGCCTTTTGTATCCTTCTTCGGATCGCTCTACATTTATTCCGTTTGCTAATTATGCAGTTCTAATTCTCTGCATTCGCTCTTTATATCCACTTCTTCGCGCCTCTGTAAACTGTAAAGCGCTCGTTCTCTCTACCGACCGCGTTATGTTTTCTGCTTCTATTATTCCTTTATGTTTGCACGATGCCACATTGGATCATTTTGCATCGGCATCTGACATAAAAGCCGAGACATCGCCTCACTTGTGTCCTTGTAAAGCTTCGTCTTCAATAGACGTTACTTTGGAAATCAGTGATTGGGTCCAGCCTGGATTTCTATTCTACTCATTATAACAAGAGTGTCTTTTTATATCACATAAGCACCGAGGGTCGGAGGGTTATTTTGTGGCACCAACTTGTATTCATCTCCTCTCTGTTGCCATCTGCAGAACAGACATTAGCGGGACCTGCCTTGCTGCATGAAATGACTGTGATCAGAGAGACGGTTTACACTTCGAGGATCCTTAGAAGGAAATAATGAATATTTTAATGTTCTTTTCTTTTCATGGCTAACAAAATAAACTTATGTTACCGATTATTGGGAATGTACAAGTCATTATAATACTTGCCTGGTGCGAAGGTAAAGAAATCAGCAACAGGTGGTGAGGGAACTTGTGTCATACGGAATGGGACGGTGTAGCTGCCAACAGTCCTCTTTTTCGAGGTGGGACTGTCCTGTGAAGAGGTGGTGTGATGCTAGAGACTATGAGCAGTATGAATAGAAGGGTAGTCAGACAAGCCGGGATCACAAGCCAGGAAGTAACATATAAGATTCATGGAGCAGACAGAGCCGTGGTCAGGAAGAGGTCCGAGGTCAGAAGCTGGGAGGTAACATATAAGGTTCATGGAGCAGACAGAGACGTGGTCAGGAAAAGGTCTGAGGTCAGAAGCCGGGAGGTAACATATAAGGTTCAGGGAGCAGATAGAGACGTGGTGAGGAAGAGGTCCGAGGTCAGAAGCTGGGAGGTAACGTATAAGATTCAGGGCGCAGACAGAGACGTGGTCAGGAAGAGGTCTGAGGTCAGAAGCCGGGAGGTAACGTATAAGGTTCAGGGAGCAGACAGAGACGTGGTCAGGAGGAGGTCCGAGGGCAGAAGCTGGGAGGTAACGTATAAGGTTCAGGGAGCAGACAGAGACGTGGTCAGGAAGAGGCCCGAAGTTACAAGCTGTAAGGTAACGAATAAGGTTCAGGGAGCAGACAAAGACGTGGTCAGGAAGAGGTCCGAGGTCAGAAGCCTGGAGGTAATGTATAAGGTTCAGGGAGCAGACAAAGACGTGGCCAGGAAGAGGTCCGAGATCAGAAGCCAAGATGAGAACACTTACACAAAGCAGGAGCCAAAAGCATACTGAGCAAACAGGAAGTACGACTGGCAATGTTCAGACAGAGCAAGCCCAGTAAAGAAACAAAGCAATCACCAGGAATAAGGCACTTCTCTGAAAGCACTTCCAAGACCCAGTGTGGACCCTAGTGCTGAAAGACAACCTTTCAAGAAGTACACAAGACAAATAGCAAAGCAATTTCAAATACAAAATGCTCCGCACAGTGGAGCTGATACAGATGGGGATTCCACAGATTGGCAGTTCTGAGCACTTTTGCAGCATCAGAAGCATGGATTTGGATAAAATGCTCCAAAATTCTATCACAGTTACTAGGGTCTTAAAATCCAGGACAAAAGTTTTGAAGCATAATTTTATATTCGTGGCATTGAAATTCAATTTTCAAAATGTTTTATTTTTTTAATGCAAATCAAATCTTTCATATGCTCTGAGGCCTCGAGATCCCAAAGTATTATCACTGTAGGGTTAAAAAAAATCAAACAATAATACTCAACTTTCCACTCACCTGTTCCAGAGGCAAAGCACCCCATTTGTCGTGCGGTGTTCTGCGTTGCGCTCGCTGGGTGTCATGGCGGCATCGGACTCTGTCCACATTGCAGAGTCCGACAAACTGCCTGGGATTCTTTAGTTGCATGGTGTCATGATCCGCAGTGCTCTGCTTTCCATCAGAGCCAATGTTCTGTATTATGCTCAAGGTGATGGATTGCTTCTCAGCCTTCAGGTCCTGCGATGGTGCGGGGAGGGGCCTGTGTTCAGGTGCCTCTTTCTGGGTGAGTGCTTGGCTTCCTTAGAGAGCAACTTCACCCGGAGTACAGTCGTACTTCCTGCTCTGCAGTGAATTCTCTCTCTCCCGTGAGTTTTGTTGTTCTTATCTTGTCTTCCTACCCTGGACCTTTGTTACCCTTCTCTGCCCGTGCCCCTGACTCTGATGTTATCCTTCTGGCTTCTGGCCTCTGGCTTGTATCCTGACCTCGGCTATGCTCACTCCCTGTGTAACATATCTGATTTCCTGGCTTCTGATCATCAGCATTTCTGACTTCCCTGTCTCCAGTAGCTTCTAGTGACACCTAGTGGCATATCGTCACACATAGCCTGTCAGCTGGCATAGGACGTCAGCTGGTTCTGGCTTCACTGCTCTCCTGCACAGCAGGAATCAATTTCTGCTGGCCTGTTATCAGTTGCTGGGAGCTCAGACTGCTGATCACCATCTCCAGCCTTTATAAGGCTCTGTATTCTGGGGCTGAGTGTCGGATATAGCTTTCCTTCCTGGTTCCTCTTGATATTTGGTTGTATGGTGATCTTCAAGTTGCGGTTTTGCATGGTGTGTGAGTCCTCCAGTTGTGTATTTATTTCCTACCCCTTTTGCGTTACTCCCCAGTGCACATACTGTCCCTCCTTTGTGTTTGAGTGCAGTGTACGCGAGTTTTTATTTTTCCATTGTGTGTGATTATTTGAGGGGTTTTGGTGACTGGATTTCTGTCCGGCTCCCTGGATGGGGGAAGTAGTATCAGAGCTTGGAAAGGAGACAGGGCCACATTGGAGGCTCGAACCTGGCTACCATCAAGTCTACCATCGAGATAAGGGAGAGAGAGCACAGTGGCCTCAATCTTAGGGTCAGCCTAGGAGCCTCTGTTCCCTCCATTCACCCTCATGACACCACCTGTCATTCACACCTCTTCTTTCTTTTAGCTTCAGGCACTAGATCCTCTGCTTGCATCTTCACTCTGCACTGGGGGCGCCAATTTTTTTCCATATTGCTAAACCAAAACTGTCAGAAAGTTTCACCCTCATTCCCCCCCACCCTTGAACTGCACATACAGGCATGCAGGTGCTTAAAATCTTAATCCATCGACATCTTTAGCCTTCTATCTATCTTCTTTTTATTCATATTCAGATTAATAATTAGGTGCTCTGGATGTGAGAAGCACTTCATGAGTGTGTATCCACAAAGGTTGTTTTCCCACCCAGCACCAACCTCTTAACCTTTATTTACATAGGGTCCATTAGGCCTCAAGCAAGTAACCATCCATTTTGGTAGCTTCCTAGCCGCCCTTCTTCGTTCATTGCGATATGGGGCATTGACTACACATGCCACAGTGACCACACGCGACTATTAGTGTAAGTATTTTGGTGCAACTAACTGAAGGCTAAGCTTGATTGATAGCGCATTGTCTGTTATGTCATATTTCTTTTTAATTGGTTCCTTTGCTGCTGAGCCACAACCTGATCAGTCCCTGCCCAAATACAGATGGTCTATTATCTTGCATCCCTCCTTTTAGGATGCGACTATCAGGTGTTCTCACTTGCTCATTTTCTCTGTCCTATCCCATCCCAGGTGGGTCTAGTTATATTCTTCAGATACTAGCCTTCTCTGCTGGCTGTATTTCTTTGTGGATTCTGCTAAGGAGTTCCAGCCCCACTACTATGAATTTTGACTGTGTGACAGACACCCCTGTGGTATTGGCTCTGTGCATTATCATTTATCTTACCTACGCCATTCTCTTTTTTGTTGTTAGGTTTGAAGGAGCCTACTCTAGCTTGCATCACCTACTTCACCGTTTCCACTTGTGCATGTGTTTTATCTTTCTTAACCTTGGGTCCCTACTTATCTCTGCACATTTCTCCTAACTTGGTTTATAATTAGGGATGATCGAATACCTCAAATATTCGACTTCGCGAATATCCGACGAATAGGTCGCCACTATGCGAATATTTGATGCTCAATGTAAGTCTATGGGAAGGCCTAATAGTTTCGAATAGTTGTTATTTGGGTTTTCCATAGACTTACATTGCGCATTGAATATTCGCAAATAGTCGAATAGCAGCGACCTATTCGGAAAATATTCGTGAACCCGAATATTTGAGGTATTCGATCATCCCTATTTATAATGCATAGCAAAGTCCCCTCTGGTTCCTCAGGAGGTATGAGGAACAAATAGACGGCCTTTTAGGTAGACAAGTCTGAGTTGTGGGTTTCTAGTGTTGCGGGTAGCGTTATTCCACCCTGTGCAGGAGCCATTAGGGGCTGAGCAGCTAGGCATACTAGTCTGTACAGGAACCAGTAGGATACAGGGGAGGCTGCAGTGGCATAGGCTTTATGTCCGCTTTTACCTGTTTCGGAGTACCGTATATATTCGAGTATAAGCCAAGTTTTTCAGCCCATTTTTTATGCTGAAAACGCCCCCTCAGCTTATACTTGAGTCAAGTTCCCACAAAAAAATATTCTCACCTATCCTCCATTCCTGTGGTGTCCTCTTACCAGCTTCTTGTAGACCGCAAACATACAGACCCCTTGATGATCGCGACCGGTGCCAGGGACCGCCGCTGCCATCATGGCTTTACTTCAGTTGAATGCTTTGCGGCTTCGCAAAGCATTCAACTGAAATAAAGCGATGACGGCAGCGGCGGGAACTGCACTCGGAGTATCTACTCATCGTTCTGGCCACGTCATTTTTCAATGTTTTAAACATAATAATGAATTTCTTAAGGAGAAAAAAGAAGCTTCAAGGGGGTAAGAATGCAGGTTCTAAGAGTCTGAGATTGCCTCTCATACATTTAGTTTTTTTACAGGTGTCCCTGGGGATTAAATCTGGTTTTATTGTTCCTTCTGTATTTGTAGATTCAGGCTTCACTTTGAATCTTATTGACTGTGACTTTGCTATAGCCTGTGGTTACAATGTCTCTTCTCTCCGTCTTCCCAATCACGTTTCAGTGATTGCTAATGCTCTCTTTTCACAAAGTCATGTTATATCTAGGCGTTGCACTCGGAATCCATGTCATTCATAGTTTTTCCTTCAATACCTGCTAAAGTTGTATTGGGTATGCCCTGGTTAGTTAAGCACAATCCTATCAATTAGGAGACCCACAAGATCCTGGGGTGACTCTTATTTTTCTGGATGGCCATTGGGATCTTTGGGTTGTGTGAGGTCTCACCTTACAGAATTCATTTAGGATTTTGATTATATATTTTTCAAGACTGAGTGTAATGTTCTTCCTCTGCGTAGGACTATAGGCTTCATACCTGGTGCTAAAGTGCCTAAATCTAATTTATTTAACCTCTCTTCTTAAGGCCTCTGCCGCACTCACGTGGAAATCACGCACGTGTCGCGAGACACGTATTTTCCCTGCGTGTTGCGTGTGGTAAGTACGTGTCTCTGGTACGTGCGGTCCATGTGTGTTCTCCGTGTGCTATCAGCGATAACACACGGAGAACCGGTAATTTGAATACTCACGTGGTCCTTGCTGCTGTCCAGGGTACTGATCTTTGGCTCCAGCCCCGCCCACTCCCCGCT
Source organism: Anomaloglossus baeobatrachus (assembly GCF_048569485.1). NCBI lineage: Eukaryota > Metazoa > Chordata > Amphibia > Anura > Aromobatidae > Anomaloglossus > Anomaloglossus baeobatrachus. The sequence goes on along the minus strand of NC_134360.1, from coordinate 227,202,644 downwards.
GATGCTGCTTCCGGACGAGCGGAGGGGCGGAGATTAGAGGCCGTGACAGCACGCTCACCTCCATAACACGCTCATAATGAGCGGCGGTCGGCAGCAACCGTTTGGAGCGGAAGATTCTGCAGGGCTGGAGGTGGTGAGTATGTGTTTTTTTTAATTTTAACATAATGACACGTGTTTCTCCGGTGCTTGTCACACGGGACCGCATCCACACTACATCCGTGTGGTACAGGTGCGGGCCGCGTGACACCCGTGATACCGGAGGATACGTGGACATGTCAGCGTGCGAAACACACGGACACACGTAAGTACGGAACGGACACACGTTCTGTTCCAAAATACTTACGTGTGTCCAAACAATTATGAAATCACTAGAAGGTGGCCCGATTCTACGCATCGGGTATTCTAGAATTTACGTATTGTGTAGTTAATGTATGATTTTTGTTATATATATATATAGCTATAGATGTTGTTGTGTGTAGTTACCAAGTGTTTGTGTAGGGGCTGTACATGTTCTGGGTGTTGTCTGGGTGTGGCGGGGGGTGAGAGCGGTGTTGTTTGTGTGTTGCGTGCGTTGCGTTATTTGTGGAGCGCTGTGTGTGTGTAGCGTTGTGTGTGTGTGTTGCACGGTTTGTGTGGGTGTGGGGTGTGTGTGTATGTTTTGGGGGGAGGTGTGTTTTGTGCAATGTGTGTGTTGTGCGGTATGTGCGTATATTTGTGTGTGCCGCGGTGTTTGTGTGTTGGGTGTTGTGTGTGTGCGGCGTTGTCTGTGTGTGTGGGTGTCTGTGTAGGGCAGTGTTTGTGGTTCCCAGTGTGTGTGTGTGTGTGGTGTGTTGTGCAGTGCGTGTGTGGCAGTGTGTGTGTGTGTGTGTGTTTTGGGGGGAGGTGCGCACCACCCATCGTGCTCCATCCCCCATGCTGTGCACCCCCCATCGTGCTCCATCCCCCATGCTGCGCACGCCCCATTGTGCTCCATCCCACATGCTGCGCACTCCCCATCGTGCTCCATCCCCCATGCTGCGCACTCCCCATCGTGCTCCATCCCCCATGCTGCGCACTCCCCATTGTGCTCTATCCCCCATGCTGCGCACTCACAACCGTGCTCCATCCCCCATGCTGCACACCCCCCATCGTGCTCCATCCCTCATGCTGCGCACCCCCCATCGTGCTCCATCCCCCATGCTGCGCACCCCCCATCGTGCTCCATCCCCCATGCTGCACACTCCCCATTGTGCTCCATCCCCCATGCTGCGCACTCCGAAACATGCTCCATCCCCCATGCTGCGCACTCCCCATCGTGCTCCATCCCCCATGCTGCGCTCTCCCAAACGTGCTCCATCCCCCATGCTGCGCACTCCCAAACGTGCTCCATTCCCCATGCTGCGCACCCCCCATCGTGCTCCATCCCCCATGCTGCGCACTCCCCATTGTGCTCTATCCCCCATGCTGCGCACTCCCCATCGTGCTCCATCCCCCATGCTGCGCACTCCCCATCGTGCTCCATCCCCCATGCTGCGCACTCCCCATCGTGCTCTATCCCCCATGCTACGCACTCCCAAACGTGCTCCATCCCCCATGCTGCACACTCCCCATCGTGCCCCATCCTCCATGCTGCGCACTCCCCATCGTGCTCCATCCCCCATGCTGCGCACTCCCCATCGTGCTCCATCCCCCATGCTGCGCGCTCCCCATCGTGCTCCATCCCCCATGCTGCGCACTCCCCATCGTGCTCCATCCCCCATGCTGCGCACTCCCCATCGTGCTCCATCCCCCATGCTGCGCACTCTCCATCGTGCTCCATCTCCCATGCTGCACACTCCCCATCGTGCTCTATCCCCCATGCTGCGCACTCCCCATCGTGCTCCATCCCCCATGCTGCGCACTCCCCATCATGCTCCATCCCCCATGCTGCGCACTCCCCATCGTGCTCCATCCCCCATGCTGCGCACTCCCCATCGTGCTCCATCCCCTATGCTGCGCACTCCCCATCGTGCTCCATCCCCCATGCTGCGCACTCCCCATCGTGCTCCATCCCCCATGCTGCGCACTCCCCATCGTGCTCCATCCCCCATGCTGCGTACTCCCCATCGTGCTCCATCCCCCATGCTGCGCACTCCCCATCGTGCTCCATCCCCCATGTTGCGCACTCCCCATCGTGCTCCATCCCCCATGATGCGCACTCCCCATCGTGCCCCACAGTCACACATCAGACAGTATACACGCACACATCTGATCGCATACACTCACACACACCCCACTTCTCCCTGTAACCACCGGTGGGCGGTCCCAGCAGCTGTGCTGCACGCCGTGCTCCTCTGCCGACACTCACAGATCCGATCGCATACACTCACACACACACTCACACATCAGAACACACTCACACACATCCGATCGCATACACTCACACACACATAAAACAAGAATAGGGACACTTAGATCTATCATAGTTGGTAAATATCACTAGACCCCATATTAGGCATAGAGAAAAACAAGAGAAAAAAAGGAGGGGTTTCTACTAGTGAGACCAATAAATGGTCAAAAAATAATGCACAATCAGTCAACCTCTTGAAATATAAAAAGAATTTTTATTAACAACAATTTGTTATAAAAGGAGAAAGTACATTTTATTATAATTTACATAAATAGAGTGGACCAGGTAAAGACGGGAAAATACCGCAACCCAGACACACCAGGTGATGCACAGATGGGAAAACAGAGGTACATGCAATGGTTTAGAAGAGATATATATAGCTGAATAGTCAAAAACAATTCAGGGCTAAATAACTCCCAAAAGCTCATTAGAGAAAATCTGAGTAAAGTTTGTCAAAAGATGACACAAATGTAGGGGTGTCCGCAGGTAAAGATATATATGAAATCTTAGTCAGTAAATATATGCAGAACAACCCCCAGATATAAATAGCCAAATAACCGTTATCAATCCAAAGAGCTAATGAGAGAAAAAGAGCCAAAGTCAGTTGAAAATATTAACCAATGCAAGACATTATAGAATTAACCCTGCAAAACAGATCCAATAAGCCTGACTTAATGAATGAGCAAGGCAATGAATGACAAAATACTCCTGTTTTGAAAATCAGCTGAGTAAGAACATTATCACTCAGCATAGCACTAATGCCACTAAATACATATGTCAAACCGTATAAGGGTAACCATGCTCATACAAATGTATAAGGAGCATGAACATTAGTAGACACCAGGCAAAAGAAACTTACCCATCTGTTAATAACAACCCGGCGTGGCGTGCTCCGACGCGCACGTTTCGTGGCCTTCCTCGGGGAGCTGCGCTCACACACACACTGACGATATCGCACATACGTGCTAACACAATCACAACATCCGGAGATACCACATGCTTCCGGCCATGTGATCCTCCGTCAGGTCCTGGAAGGTCACTGCACAGTATCGCCGCCGAGAAGCAAGCGATATCACGGGATGTTGTGAGTATGTGGATGCGATCTGATGTGTGTGTGAGGTGTGTGTGTGAGAGTGAGTGTGATCTGATGTGTGTGTGTATCTGTTCTCACCTGGGAGTCGGGTCTCTGTATCAGTTCGGGGAATGCGTGCGGGGGGCGGGGCCAGAGCGAGCGTGCAATGCGTGAGGGGGTGGGGCGGGGCCGAGTTGCCAATGCGTGCAGGGGGCCGGGGCGAGAGGCCAATCCGTGTGGGGGGCGGAGCCTGGGCGAGCGGCCAATCCGTGCGGGGGGCGGAGCCGAGGCGAGGCGAACGGCCAATCCGTGCGGGGGGCGGAGCCGAGGCGAGGCGAATGGCCAATCCGCTGTTTGTCACCGTAAGGACACAATTTTGGAGCAAGACAGACAGACAGACAGACAGAATAAGGCAATTATATATATAGATATGTCCACGTGTGTACGTGCCTCCGGTACGTGAAAAAACTACCAAACGCGTACCGGAGGCACATGAGTGTGGCAGAGGCCTAAGAGGGAAGTTTTGAAAGAGAACATTCAAGAGTCTGGCCAATGGTCATATACAACCTTCCACCTCTCCAATCGCCGTAATGTTCTTTTTCTCAAAACGAAAGCTGGAGGTTTGTGTCCATTCCTGAATTTTAGAGCGATAGATAAGATAAGGATCCTTAAACCTTATCCTTCACCCCTTAGGCTAGGTTCACATTTCCGTCAATTTGTATCAGTCACAAATCAGGCTCTGGTAAACAACAAAATCTGTTTGGCGGATTCCGTTGTTCCCATATACTTGTATGAGCGGCGGATTGTGACTGATGACGCTGCGTTGCATCCTCCGCCCGACTGATCAGTCGTGGAACTTCGTCGGGTGGCAGGAACGCAGCATGTAGCGTTTTTTGAGCAGCGGAATACTTTTGATTTTGCTGCGCATGCTCTCTCTCGGTGGCCGAACGATCAGCTGATCGCCCGGCAGTCGCCTTCTGTGAGCGATCAGCTCATCACCCGGCGGCCGGCTAATGAGAGCGATCACCTGATCACCCGGTGGCCGGCTAATGAGAGCGATCAGCTGATCACCCGGTGGCCGGCTAATGAGAGCGATCACCTGATCACCCGGTGGCCGGCTAATGAGAGCGATCAGCTGATCACCCGGTGGCCGGCTAATGAGAGCGATCACCTGATCACCCGGTGGCCGGCTAATGAGAGCGATCAGCTGATTGCTCTCATTAGCCGGCCGCCGGGAGATCATCTGTTTGCTCTCAAAAGCCGGCTATTGTGAACGATCAGCTAATCGATCTTATTAGCCGGCCACCAGGAGATCATCTGTTCGCTCTCTAAAGCCGGCGGCCGGCTAATGAGAGCGATCAGCTGATCGTTCTCTCCGTCTCTTCTTTTATAACGGAATCCGCTCTCTCTTTCAATTCTTGTCATCCGTTGTGCAACACATAAGTCACAAGCGTTAAGCAACGCATGTGACTGATGCAAAACAACGGAAATGTGAACCTAGCCTTATACTTGACCTGTTTAATCAACTTTCTGGAGCTAAATGGTTTTCTAAACCTGACTTGAGAACTTCATACGAGTTCGGCAGGGTGACGAATGGAAAAACCACTTTCAGTACACTGGAGAGTAATTTTGAAAATTTGGTGATGCTGTTTGGGTTGTTCTTCAAATTCTACATGACAACCATTTATTTGCCAAACTGGAAAAATGGCAATTTGAGGTTCAGCAGGTATACTTCTTAGGACATTCTCTCTCCCAATCTCCCTCTCTCCACTCTTCTACTTACCCACTCTTCCAGTCTCCCTCTCTCACACTCTCCCTGTCTCCTACTCTCCCTCTCTCTCTCTCTCTCTCTCTCTCCCACTCTCCCTCTCTCCCACTCTCCCTCTGTCCCACTCTACCATTCTACCTCCCTCCCACTCGACCTCTTTCCCATTCTACTTCTCTTCCACTCTTCTTCTCTCCCATTCTCCCTCTCTCTCACTCTCTCTCTCTTCCACTCTTCCTCTCTCCCACTCTTGCACTCTTTCTCTCTCCTACTCTCCCTTTCTCCCTCTCTTCCACTGTCCCTCTCTCCCACTCTCCCTCTCTCCCACTCTCCCACTCTCCCTCTCTCCCACTCTACCATTCTACCTCTCTCCCACTCTACCATTCTACCTCTCTCCCACTCTACCTCTTTCTCACTCTCCCTCTCTCCCACTCTACCTCTCTTCCATTCTACTTCTCTCTCACTCTGCTTCTCTCCCACTCTCCCTCTCTCCCACACTCCCACTCTTCCTCTCTCCCACTCTTGCACTCTTTCTCTCTCCTACTCTCCCTGTCTCCTACTCTCACTTTCTCCCTCTCTTCCACTCTCCTTCTCTCCCACTTTACTTCTCTCCCATTCTACCTCTCTCTCATTCTACCTCTCTCTCACTCTACCTCTCTCCCACTCTACCTCTCTTACTTTCCCTCTCTCCCACTCTACCTCTCTCTCACTCTGCTTCTCTCCCACTCTCCCACACGCCCACTCTTCCTTTCTCCCACTCTTCCTCTCTCCCACTCTCCCACACGCCCACTCTTCCTTTCTCCCACTCTTCCTCTCTCCCACTCTACCTCTCTCTCACTCTCCCTCTCTCTCACTTTCACTCTCTCCCACTCTTCCTCTCTCTCACTCTCCCTCTCTCCCACTCTACCTCTCTCTCATTCTACTTCTCTCCCACTCTGCTTCTCTCCCACTCTGCTTCTCTCCCACTCTCCCTCTCTCCCTCTCTCCCACACGCCCACTCTTCCTCTCTCCCACTCTGCTACTCTCCCTCTCCCCATAGTTTATGATGTTTCTTGAGTCAAATGAGGCGTTTGTGCAAAATTTTGTGATTGTAAATGCGACGGTGCGGATTCCTTTAGTGGACATACATACACACATACATACACTCACACTTACATACAGATACACACGTACACTCACCTTTATATATTAGATTTATTGATTAACTTTCGTTAACTCTTTCTCAGGGAATGAAAAAAAGTACCATTATTTGTAATACTTTTAAAACATGTTTATTTGTAGAGCTGAGAATATTTTTTTTATTTTTTGCCTTAAACGCTCTTCTAACAAGTCTGCCATCAGACATTTTTCCTTTTTTTTGCGTCGGAGCTTTCCGAAAGCTATTTTTTATTAATATTCCTTTGATGTTCTTGCATTCAGAGTTTTTTTTTTAAAGGGACAACTTGTATATTTTTACAACGTTTTATTGGGGCACATGTAATACATGGAAAGAAAGTTATTATTTAGTGTGATGGTGGAATATTGTGGATTGTGTACCATTTTGTGTGTGTTAATGTTTGGGCGTGGTTCACTGACCATTCTGTATTCCTTATGTGTACATTGTCCCATTTGGAAGTTTAATTCCTCCCCTGCCAGGCTTTTGTTCCTAAATTGGGGGAGGGGGCGTGAGATCCACCTACTGTAAACTCTCTGCTTACCTGGGAGATTCAGGCAGTCTGTTGGAGAACTTCAAGAATGAAGCAGGAAGATTGATCCTCTGGTAGAAGCTGAGACTTCTCAGAGAGAGACCTGGACATTTATCGCTTACCGGACTATATTTGTGAAACGCGTTGAGGCCTGGCAGGCCCGGATTCCTGCTTCTCAGGGAATTCATCTTTTCTCCCTGTTATACTATATTATATAGAATATGATTGGAGCAACCTTTTCTATTTTGCAGTAATTTGCAGGGGTGTCTGTATCCCATCTTTCTTTCAGCTCCTGGGGTATATTGGGGAGATTATCTGAGCCCCTTGTGATATGACTCTAGGTGACTGTAATATACTTTTGGGGTATACCACCCTGTAACATATGTGGTTGTAAATAACTCTCATGGATCACTACTTTGCATAAAGATAATTTATTAGGAATAGAAGTCTATACGTCTTGTACATGAATAGGAATTCCTGGTTATAGATCAGTAAATTGATACCTTCTTGATCTAAGGAATCCAATACAGGGAGGAGTATTACCATTTGGGAACTCATATATATTGTACTGTGCAAGCACCACTATAGGGCTTTCCATCCCATCCCTATATCAGGGTCAGGGAGAGGGAGAGCCGACGTGGAACGGGGGCGCCAGGTAACTTATGGTGTCATACCCTCCGTTGTCAGGTAGGCATACACTACTCTTAGGCTAGGTTCGCACACTGCGTCTTTTTGACGCTGCGTTTTTGTGCGTTTTTGGCCGCTAAAAACGCACAAAAATGCACCTGCGTCGAAAAACGCATCAAAAAACGCATGCGTTTTTGCCGCGATTTGGTGCGTTTTTGGCTGCGTTTTGCTGCGTTTTTGATCTCTGCGTTTTGCTGCGTTTTTCCAATGCATTGCATGGGGGGAAAACGCAGAAAAACGCAGGAAAGAACTGACATGTCCATTATTTTTTTTTAACTCAAAAACGCAGGTAAAAAAAACAGATGTGTGCGGACAGCAAAAAAGAAAACTCATAGACTTTGCTGGGGCAGCAAAGTCCTGCAGTTTTGAGGCCAAAAACGCACCCGAAAAACGCGCAAAAACGCCGAGAAAAACGCACTGTGCGCACATAGCCTTATAGGGCTATATTAGTTTCCCTTCCCTTTCCTAAAGTGAGTGTGTATATATAAAACTCCTTGGTTATTTACAAGGATAACGTGATCCATTCTCATTTATATGTTTGTGTGTCTGTTTGTGGGTACATTTTAATGAATATTAATAAAAATTGCACATTTTAAAATAGGGGTGAGATTACATGTTAGTCCCTTGTTGAGCACTCTACCCATCTATTTAACTCTGTTAGTTCTCAACCTGGGCATTTGCAAAACACTTGCCCTGCTGGTTGATTGATGAATGACCTGGCACCAAATCGACCTGTTGGTTCTCTACAGCTAAATACAAGGTGGGAAGAGTTCTCACCCCTTCAAGTTGACTTGCCTAATGACTCAGACACTCATGGTCGGCCACTAGGGGTTTATGGGGTGCGAGCCACAGCCACGAGTTCCTCTCACCATCAAAGTAAGCACTTACAGGAGGTTGTGCTGGATAGACAGAGAGTCATTGGATTTTGTGACTCCGGGGCGTTTCTCACAATAGCTGATACCCGGGTGGTTCGGCCAGAGGCAATACATTACAGACCAGGGATTGTTATTGAATTGGCTGGAGGAAAAAGGAAGAATTTCCCAAAGGCGACTGTAGATCTGGACTTTGGCTTTGGGATCAAGCAATGTATGGTTGGGGCGATGAGTGGCCTGCCTGCAGATATTCTCCTAGGAAATGATGTGGGAGATCTACAATACCGATTTGTGGTTGCAGGAAACACAGTTTGAGTGAAGGAGGACACAAAGGGAAGCTTGTCCTTCCAACCCTACTGCTGTACAAGGAACTATCTACAGCTTCTTCATCCAATACAAGTGTGGAAGCTAACACAAGAACGCTGATGAACTGTCCCGGCAAGAAGAACCATAGACTATTCACAGCTGAGCAACATGGACTTAAGTGAGATGGCCAGAGGTCTGTGTATACCTCATGGCATACTCACTTATACAGAAGGATCAAAATGCTGTGGAGAAAAAAGCGCACATAGGGTCTTATCTGGCAAACAATGCAGGCTTAGAAAATGAAAACAGGTGCTCACCTATGGAAGTTGTGACAGGCACAACTCCTATGTATGCAGAAAATGGTCAAGCAGCAGCCCCGATGATGCAACAGGGAATCATGAATGGATGAGAAAATCGGGTTTAACACTGCGCTAAAACCATGAAGCCAAACGATGTGATGAATTCTTTGCTATATTTTCTTTATTTAGGCCAAGTCTACGCGTTTCAAAGGCATGTCCGCCTTCTTCATCAGGACAAAGGAAAAAACAGCATGATACCAATTGCTACTTGGGGATACATATATATTGAAAAAGAGGCTCCACACCTACACAGGTGATGTCAGTCAGGGAGTGGCTGAACATCACGTGTGTGAATAACAGAAAGCAGTGGAGAAAAAAATGGAAGAAACAGAAAGAAAAAAAAAAAAAAAAAAAAAATGTGCTTTATTTATAAAGCTTGCGCCTAAAAATACATAAAAATATAATGTCAGGTCGCTGCCAAAACAATCAGCAAGAAGGTGCAAAAATATATCAGCAAGAAGGTGCGAAAATATGAAAATATATATATGTATAATACTGGAGATGATCCAGCAGTAAAAAAAAGGGGGGTTTATGCTTTAATAAAAACAAATGTGCTTTATTTGTAAAACTTGTGCCTAAAGATACATAAAAATATAGTGTCAGATCGCTGACAAAAACAATCAGCAAAAAAGTGCAAAAATATATATATGTATGATACTGGAGATGATCCAGCAGTGAAAAAAGGGGTTTTTTTTTCGAGGTACAAAAATGTGAAAAAAGGGGGGGTGGGACACACGGGTTTTTGCTTTAATAAAAAACAAATGTAAAGAAATGTGCTTTATTTGTAAAGCTTGCGCCTAAAAAATACATAAAAATATAGTGTCAGGTCGTTAAATATTCCCTCAGATATACCAAATAGATTAGAATTATTAAGCAAAAAAGAGACCTTTTGGATCCATAAGCTCAGTACTCTAAAACCGCATGGGCTCAATGAATTGACCGATCTGTTTTATTAATCCTCACTTATTATTTTAAAAAAAAAAAAAAAAAAAAAAAATTTTTGGGGATTTTTTTAATGGTTTATGTGAAATAAATTCCCAACAAATATTTTTTGGATATATATTATATATATTTCTTTTACATTTTCTAATGCGGTCTGCATAAACATGAAGTTTTTATACACCCAGTTTTTACCCTAATATAATAAGGACATTTTAATTTTTATATATGTATTTTTCCCCATTTTATTAAGATACTCCAAAAATTCCTTCCCCCTTCCCCAGCTTTCATTATAAGGTGGGATTGTATGTTTTTATATACAACTTTTCATATATATCCTTTTATCTGTTGGTTGTGATAATTAATTTATTTGGTTTCAGCGTGTTTCTTAAAGGTTTTTACTCTTTATATTATATTCATATCTATTGTATGTATTTATTTAAATGTGATACCATCAAACACTGTTTTTTGCCCTTGGATGGATGAATACAAAATTTGATCTTTATATTTGTCTCACTCTCCAGAAACTATCTTCTTTATTCTTTTCATATTTGATCTACCCCCTTTTTCACTCACTGTATTTTGTTCCGGCCCGTTCTCTATGCCGACATGAATTCTTTTCACCCTGCTCCTTCATGCGCACGCATGCGCAGATAACTTTTTTCCCACGCTTTGAACTCATTTCACCCCTTTCAGCACTTCACATAGCACGTTGGAGTTTTTTTTTTTTTTTTTTTTTTTCCCTATGCCCGTGTGTCCTATTTTTCTTTCACTTTCTTGTACCTCACAAAACCCCTTTTTTTCACTGCTGGATTATTTCCAGTATCATACATATATATATTTTTGCACCTTTTTGCTGATTGTTTTGTCAGCGACCTGACACTATATTTTTATGTATTTTTAGGCGTAAGCTTTACAAATAAAGCACATTTTTTTACATTTGTTTCTATTAAAGCAAAAATCCGTGTGTCACATTTTTCTTTCACATTCTTGTACCTCACAAAACCCTCTTTTTTTCATTGCTGGATCATCTCCAGTATTATACATATATATATATTTTTTTGCACTTTTTTGTTGATTGTCTTGTTAACGACCTGACACTATATTTTTATGTATTTTTTAGGCGCAAGCTTTACAAATAAAGCACATTTCTTTACATTTGTTTTTTATTAAAGCAAAAACCCGTGTGTCCCACCCCCCCTTTTTTCACATTTTTGTACCTCGAAAAAAAAACCCCTTTTTTCACTGCTGGATCATCTCCAGTATCATACATATATATATTTTTGCACTTTTTTGCTGATTGTTTTTGTCAGCGATCTGACACTATATTTTTATGTATCTTTAGGCACAAGTTTTACAAATAAAGCACATTTGTTTTTATTAAAGCATAAACCCCCCTTTTTTTTTACTGCTGGATCATCTCCAGTATTATACATATATATATTTTCGCACCTTCTTGCTGATATATTTTTGCACCTTCTTGCTGATTGTTTTGGCAGCGACCTGACATTATATTTTTATGTATTTTTAGGCACAAGCTTTATAAATAAAGCACATTTTTTTTTTTTTTTTTTCTTTCTGTTTCTTCCATTTTTTTCTCCACTGCTTTCTGTTATTCACACACGTGATGTTCAGCCACTCCCTGACTGACATCACCTGTGTAGGTGTGGAGCCTCTTTTTCAATATATATGTATCCCCAAGTAGCAATTGGTATCATGCTGTTTTTTCCTTTGTCCTGATGAAGAAGGCGGACATGCCTTTGAAACGCGTAGACTTGGCCTAAATAAAGAAAATATAGCAAAGAATTCATCACATCGTTTGGCTTCATGGTTTTAGCGCAGTGTTAAACCCGACTTTCTCATCCATTCATGATTCCCTTATACAGAAGGAGGGAGAGGTTGTCATGGTGAAATATTGTGGATTGTGTACCATTTTGTGCGGGTTAATGTTTGGGCGTGGTTCACTGACCATTTTGTATTCCTTATGTGTACATTGTCCCATTTACAAGTTTAATTCCTCCCCTGCCAGCCTTTTATTCCTAAATTGGGGGAGGGGGCGTGAGATCCACCTACTGTAAACTCTCTGCTTACCTGGGAGATTCAGGCAGTCTGTTGGAGAACTTCAAGAATGAAGCAAGAAGATTGATCCTCTGGTAGAAGCTGAAAGTTCTCAGAGAGAGACCTGGACATTTATCGCTTACCGGACTATATTTGTGTTACTGGATTACTTTTACCCTCTGTTTTGTGGATTATTTTATAGAACCATTTAATTTGCTTGGAATAAATGCTTATTGGATTGAACAGCCATCGCTCGCTCGTTGATCGTGTGATATGGGAGAAGGACCCCGTGACATTTAGTTTTTTTTATTTGTTGGTGGAAACAAATTGTCACTTTTTGACTTGTTTCTCGTTATACTAAATGTAGGACTGCATTCTGAGACCAATAACTTGTATTTTTTCGCTATGGATCTGTGTGAAGGATTATGATCTCTTTGTGATTTTGAAGCCTTTTTTGATCACTTTGTATTCATTTTCGGGAGGTTTTGATGGCGGAATGAACATAAAGAAGCAATTCTGCAATAATTCTCCACTCTCTATATAAATCGCCTTGAAACAGCTCCTCCTTTCAGGAGTCGTCCATTGCTCCAATTTCTATTTCCAAACCTTCGGAACCGACCTGCAGAAACCTCTCCATTCTTCTCCTATTCTCTGGCTTTCTCCACTTAATTGCGAAACACTAATTACACCTCTGGCCGTCTGTGAATAGCTGCCGGTGAGGTGACAATGTTTGGCAGTGTATGTCCTCGCAAGAAATCCTTCAAAATCCATTTTCCAAAAATTGTAATTAGTCCTCAAGGAGCGATATTATTTAAAACACTGGTATTTATTACTCGGCGGCTCCAGTGTTTTACACAAAGCTATTATGTCCATTGAAATAATAAATTTCGCTGAATTGGTTTTGCAGCTTTTGTGCTTTTTGTACATAATTACAAAATGTTTTACATTATTGTTTTAGGATGAGATTAAGCGTTACAGCCGAGAGGAAACACACAACGGTTATAAATATTTGGTGAATATTATATGTAAAGGAGACAGCCGGGGAATTAAAAGGGATGATTTATAGAGACCCAACAAAGCCAATGTTCATAGCTATCCTTACAAATCCAACAGGATTGACGCTATATTGCAAAACACAAAAAGTCACCCCATTATGGTGACAAGTTTTTATACCCCATAATCTTTTCCAAGACCTCTAGGCCAATGGTCTTATTACTCACCTGTCCCACCTCCATGATCGGGCTTTGCTTCCTCCATCCCTGGCCTCCGGCTCCCTCTTTTCTAGTGCGTGTTAAATTACTATTTTAACCTCTATTGTCATCATCCAAAGCCTTTTAAGGCTGACTCAGTCAGCTACCGGCTACCTGAGTTTTCAGGTAACACTGTGACGTCACTTGGTGGTGCTAGACACATTTGCATGCAGTGAATGGAGAGGCAGTCTGACAAGCCGAGGTCAGAAGCCAGGAGGTAACAACAGGACACTGGGAGTAGACAGAGACGAGGTCAAGATACAAGCTGAGGGTCAAGAGTCAGGAGGTAATTACAGGACACTGGGAGCAGACAGAGACGAGGTCAAGATACAAGCTGAGGGTCAGAAGTAAGGACGTAACGACAGGACACTAGGAGCAGACAGAGATGTGGTCAAGATACAAGCCAGGGGTCAGGAGTCAGGAGGTATGTACAGAATACAGGGAGCAGGCAAGCACGTGGTCAGGAGGAGGTCCAAGGTTAGAAGCCAAGATCAGATCACTAAAAACTATGGGAATAACCAGAAAGTATAACTGGCGACGTTCCGAGCAAGCATGCTCCCCAACGAAGCGGAGCTGTCACGGGGTCCTTCTCCCATATCACACAATCAACAGAGTGAGAGATGGCGGTACAATCCAAAGAGCATTTATTCCAAGCAAAGCAAATGGTCGATAACATAATCCACAAAACAGAGAGTAAAATTAGTCCAGTAACACAAGTCTGGTAACCGATAAATGTCCAGGTCTGAGAAGTCTCAGCTTCTCACAGAGGATCAATCCTTCTCCCTTCAAGTTCCCAACAGACTGCCTGAATCTCCCAGGTAAGCAGAGAGTTTACAGTAGGTGAATCTCACGCCCCCTCCCCCAACTTAGGGGTACTTTGCACACTACGACATCGCAGGTGCGATGTCGGTGGGGTCAATTCGAAAGTGACGCACATCCGGCGTCGTTGTCGATATCAGAGTGTGTAAATCGTTTTTGATACGATTAACGAGTGCAAAAGCGTCGAAACCATATCATCGGTGTAGCGTTCGTCATTTCCATAATTTCGGAAGGACCGATGTTACGATGTTGTTCCTCGTTTCTGCGGCAGTACACATCGCTGTGTGTGAAGCCGCAGGAGCGAGGAACATCTCCTACCTGCGTCCTGCGGCTCACGCCGGCTATGCGGAAGGAAGGAGGTGGGCGGGATGTTTATGTGACGCCCTGGACAAGCCAGGGGTCACAGGTAATTACATCACCACACCCTACACCCCGGTTAGGTACACCAAAGCTAGACCAAAAACCCTTGTTGCCTTCCTCCAGGGGCTGATGTTCACACCAGGGGGGTGGGCCAGGCGGTTGGTCCCGCCCACCGAGGAGTTCACAGTTCTGGAGGCGGGAAAAGACCGCAGATTAGTGTTGGAGGTGAAAGTGGAAGGAGTGAAGTGAAGTGACAGGAGAGCTATCAGTCTGAAGTGCATCCGGGTGTGTGCCCCGGACGGAGACAGCAAGGTTAGCAGACGGCGGTGACCGTCTGCAGGTGTGGCTGATCGGAGTGGCCGAAAGGACCGTGGACGGGTGGTGGCCCGGCGGTACCAGACCGGTACACTAAGAGAGGCCAGCACCATTGGCAGGGGCCTTTCGGACCCCGGCAAGGCTTGGAGTCGCCGTAATTTGCCAAATCCGTCAGTGAAGGGGACCTCCGGGTTTCCAAACAACTAAGTCCCGATTGAAGGCAAAAGTCCAACCGTATGAGAGAGACACCGCCACCGCCAAGGCACCAGTTTCTCAGGGCCAGCGCCTGCGGGCAAAGAGGGGCTCCTTCGGCCCATATTCAAGCCGGGGAGCGGGTTACCGGTGGGAACCCATTGGAACCAACAGAAGTACTAGGTGTAGGGAAAGAGACAGTCACCGTTAACTACCGGGGAAAAGCAACAGCAGCCGTCTGTGGGAACCGTATTTCCAGCCGTGTGTTTTACCGAGAACTGTGTCATCGTCTCAGGCTGAGTGAGTACCACCGTGCCGTGCGGCACAGCGCTGCCCCCGCGTCCCTGCACCTCACCAGGCCCCAGTACCCGCCTGCCATCCCATCCTACCCCATCACCGGGCCCCGGGACCACCAACCCCCTACCCACGGAGGGGAGGACTAACAACTTAGCTGCTCCAGTCACCGCTCCCGGGATCCCCGTTCAGAGCAGCGGTGGTGTCACTAAAATCACCACAACCGTGGGTGGCGTCACAGACAATAACCAAATCCCCACCACCAAAACAACCCCCCTTTCACTCACGAGCGAGGAGCGCCGCTCGAGACCCCGGGATCCGGCCCACCGCTCGAGCCACTACAGAGTAGCAGCAGACGGACCCGAGCAGTGGGTGAGCGCAGCGTTGCCATCCTCCTCCCCGCCCGAGACATTTACGTCCCGTTCATCTCCGCCCCTCCGCTTCTATTGGCCGCCTACCGTGTGACATCGCTGTGACGCCGCACAACCCACCTCCTTAGGAAGAAGGCGGGTCGCCGGCCAGAGAGACGTTGCAGGTAAGTCCATGTGAAGCTGCCGTAGCGATAATGTTCGCTACGGCAGCTATCACAAGAGATCGCAGCTGCGACGGGGCGGGGACTATCGCGCTCGGCATCGCAAGCATTGGCTTGCGATGTCGTAGTGTGCAAAGTACCCCTTAGGAACAAAAGGCTTGCAGGGGAGGAATTAAACTTGCAAATGGGACAATGTACACATAAGGAATACAGAATGGTCAGTGAACCACGCCCAAACATTAACCCACACAAAATGGTACACAATCCACAATATTCCACCATCACAGGAGCAATCACCAAAAACAAGGAGCATCTATGTAAGCACCTCCCAAGACCAGTGTAGAACCCAGAGCTGAGAGGCAACCCATCCATAGGTGTTAAGACAAACAGCAGAGCATCCAACCTGCAAAATGCTCTACACAATGGAAAGGCAAGTACCGACTCTGCAGGAGAGCATAACAAAATTTCCCAGGGGGCCTTGTTCTACTGTCACTACATTGAGAAACACATGATGGTGTCTCCGCGGTGTTGGAAGTTGATCTCCCCGAGGTCAACCATCCTTACCTACGCTGCAGGAGATCATGGCAGAACATAACCACACAAGATGCTCAGCGCATCAGAACCATGACAAACACGTTGCATACTCCATGCTACTGATCCTCGCAGTTCCACTTCACCATCACCTTCAGTCCGTGCTGCTCACCCTCCTCAGCTCAGCCCATAACAGCCCCAATAGCTCCAATGATAACACTGCAGATTCTCAGGAAAGAGTATATCCTGCACAGGTTTTTATCTACAGTAGCAATGGGGATATCGCCAAGAAGGAAAAGCCGCATCTCTCCAAGGACCAATTAGCAGAGTAAGAAAAAAATCAACTATTCCACCCCTCCAAGTTCTCATAAGAGCCGAGCCTCCTTACTCCTTATTTGCCTCACTTCATCAAAGAAACTTCACATTTTACAGATAACGTTGTCTTTTTTACACAAATCCATTGAATTGTCACTTTTTAATTATCATCACGAAAAAGCAAATAAATCCCCTTGTGAGAATTCCTCCTTACCTTTCCTGCAGCTCCAACACAAATTATTGCAATTAAACTACATTCACGAGAAGACAATTACAATGGAATTATAGAAATGTATTAAGAATGCGGCAGAAACTGTGTAACAACAGGAAAGCATCAAAAAAAACCCAAAAACCATAGCTACCTGCGGAGGATATATGATCCCATAAAAGCCAAAAGCAATGTCCTACCTCACAGAAGTGGGGCAGATGAAAAAAAATCTTTTTCACCTATTTGTCTATAGAGATAAGCAAATCACTTGTTGTTGTGAATCAAGTTGTGCTAAATATATTGGAATTCAAATTTACAAATCCCATCAATTGTATTCATTAAAATGTACAAATGGCAGAAGATTGCCTCAGCCAGAGAAAGGATCATATGACTTAAGGCCCCGTCACACGCAGCGATGTCGCTAGCGAGCGTACCCTCCCCCGTCGTTTGTGCGTCACAGGCAAATCGCTGCCCATGGCGCACAATATCGTTTGGAGCTTTCACACGGACTTACCTGCCTAGTGACGTCGCTGTGGCCGGCGACCCGCCTCCTTTCTAAGGGGGCAGTTCGTGCAGCGTCACAGCGGCATCACTAAGTGGCCGCCCAATAGAAACGGAGGGGCGGAGATGAGTGGCCGTAACAGCCCGCCCACCTCCTTCCTTCCTCATTGCCAGCGGCCGCAGGTAAGCTGTAGTTCGTCGTTCCCGAGGTGTCACACCTAGCGATGTGTGCTGCCTTGGGAACGACGAACAACCTGCGTCCTCAACAATCAACGATTTTTTGAAATGAACGACGTGTCAACGATGGACGATTTGGTGAGTATTTTCCATCGTTAATGGTCGCTCGTTGGTGTCACACGCAACAACGTCGCTAACGAATCCGTGACCCCGGCGATATATCGTTAGATACGTCGCTGCGTGCGACGGGGCCTTAAGGGTAGGCTTCAACATAAGGCCTTGCAACCATATTGCCAGGAATAAGACCAGTGTGACGGTTCCTCGTGAAGGTCTCTTCATTACATTGCCCCCAAGGTGTGAGACAAAAGTGGGACTCATTGCTGAAGAGGGCAGAAATCCACTCCAGCATTCATTGCTATCTTAGGGCAGCGTTACACGGGACAATATATCGCGCGATCGCACCTGTCCCCGTCGTTTGTTTGTCACGGGCAATTTGTTGCCCGTGGCGCACAAAGTTGTTTACCCCCGTCACACGTACTTACCTCCTTAACGACCTCGCTGTGGGCGGCGAACATCCTCTTCCTGAAGGGGGAGGGACGTTTGGCGTCACAGCGACGTCACACAGCGGCCGGCCAACAGAAGCGGAGGGGCGTAGATGAGCGGGACGTAACATCCCACCCACCCCCTTCCTTACACATTGCCGGCGGGACGCAGGTAGGCTGTGTTCGTCATTCCCGGGGTGTCACACGGAGCGATGTGTGCTGCCTCGGGAACAACGAACAACCGGCACACAGAAGGAGGAACGACTTTATGAAAATGAATGACGTGTCAACGAGCAACGATAAGGTGAGTATTTTTGCTCGTTCACAGTCGTTCGTAGCTGTCACACGCTACGATATGTCTAACGATGCCGGATGTGTGTCACGGAATCCGTGACCCCGACGACATATCGCCCGATATATCGTAGCTTGTGACGCTGCCCTTACTCTTCACCATGATGGCCTGTGAGACTGGTGGTTTGGTCAATGGACATCTGGCTCATAATCCAAACCCATGCAAATGTCTTTTGATGGTTTGTGTGTCCTCTGCGTGACACCCGAGGCTTGGTATGTAATGTTTAATTTTGCTTGCAGCACAGAATGGAACAATGATGGGTCAGCCACTTCTCTATAAAATGTCCCAGGAGACATTTTGCAACACAATAAGATCAGTCTGTATATTGCTGGTGTTACTGTGAGTAGCCTGTGTGACCTAAACCTGCTCCCATGGCTGCATTATCTAGGCACTTGTCTTCTATGGCTGCTGCAGCATCTCCAGACTTGTCTCCCATGGATGCAGCATCTCTGGACTTGTCTCCTATAGCTGCAGTGTCTCTGGACTTGTCTCCTATAGCTGCAGTGTCTCTGGACTTGTTTCCTATGGCTTCAGCATGTCTAGACATGTCTCCTATGGCTGCAGCATCTACCAACTTGTCTCCCATGGCTGCAGCATCTCTGGAATTATCTCCTATTGCTTCAGCATCTCCAAACTTGTCTCTTATGGCTTCAGCATCTCCAAACTCATCTCCTATGGCTGCAGCATCTACCGACTTGTCTCCCATGGCTGCATCATCTATATGGCTGTGTATCAAAATAATAGGGACCCAATACAGCTTTTTTTTTTTTTTTTTTTAAATCATTTAAATAAATAATTTTAAAAAACAGTGTGTGGTCCCCCCAATTTTGATACCCAGTCATTATAAACTTGACACATGGGGGCTGGTATTTTCAGGCTTTGGAGACCCACAGTTATTGGGCCCCCCAGCCTAAAATTAGCAGCCTGCAGCTGCCCAAACTTGTAGCATCCATTAGATGACCTTTACCTGGCTCATTCCGATTGCCCTGGTACGGTGGCAATCATGGTAATATAAGGGGTTAATGATAGCTCACAACTGCTACTAAGCATAGATTAGTAATGGGAGGCTTTTATGAGTCACCCCCATTGCTAATATGTAAGTGAAAAGAAATAAACACAAACACTGAAAAAATCCTTTATTTCAAATAAAATACAAACACCCCCTCCCTTTATTAACCTCAAAAACTGCCTCTTGGCGGAAAAGCTGTGAATATGCATGGGAGTAATGAGCGGCCCCGTAAGTAGTGTTACCATTGCGCTGGAGACTTGGTAAGTATAACGCTCCTGATTATCCTTATTTTCGTTCTTTTTCCTTTCTTTTTTTAATTATTTGGGTGCCTGGATTTAGATAGTTACCCGACAACTCCGGGCTCAATTTCGGTGCACAGATACTAGGTATCCCGCTTGGATCTGGACTTTTACAATTCGGGTTCACCCATCACTAGTTGAAAGGTGTAAATACTACATTTGGACCCATAGGTGACAACATAGGCAGTATTATGTAAATTTGTATCACAAGACTTACTCCTGGGTGGGCATTTAAGCCACACCCCTTCCCACCCCCGAATAACTCTTAATGTACAATTTGGTGCATTACTTGTAGTACTTATGCCTTTCTGGATTTCAGATGTTCTTCAAACTCAGACCGAAGGTTAAAAAAAAACTGCACAAATATTACCATTTCTCACATTTTTGACCCCATTAATTTTGAAGAAAGTGGCTATTTCTTTTTGGACCCTTCCCATTCCTCTTTTCATGGAATATTTAAAAGAATAAAAAAGCGACAATTGTGTAAGAATTTAGCTGCACTTTATATTCATTAACATAATTCCCTGCATTTTAATGTCTATGATTAGAGAGAACCTCTTCCACGGTAATGCACTTATTAATTACATGTTTTTGGGACCCGGCGGTTGTTACCTCTTGACAGAATTGCCTTTTAGCTTTGCAGCGGTGCAGGAGGAATGAGAACTTTTTAATAGTCGGCCCAATTATGTTTCCTTAGCACCAAATAAAGGACAAACATTCAAAGTTTTATGATAATTAAGTTGAAATGCGTCTCCTCCGGTAATGCTCCGAGAGCCGCCGCTGAGCTCCGGACGCTGTTTGAAGCCGCTAACTCCTCTACTTGTTAGCACAAATCCAAAACATCATTAATGTGCATCTTCTCGGCGTCATAAAATAAGAAAACAAACAGGCTTCACCATTCGATACACGACCGGATTTACAAAGAAATTTCTCAGTATGTTTTGTTTCTAGAAAAATAAAGTAAATATCGTCTTTGTGCGATCCGCTGGACATTGTCAGCCCGACTCCAAACTGATTATATTAAGATCTGAATGTGCAGAGACCATTTGGATGCAGGAGTTTCATCTGCACCATCCACAGTGAGGATGTCGTGAGCGAAATACACTCTTTTTACGCCAGTGGAACTCCAAATTAGTAAGATTTGTTTTACAAGCGCTTGGAAAATCAATGCAAATCAAGTTTCTGTTTTATTACATCAAGTGTACAGTTTACATAGTACCTGTCACGCTCCCCGGCTCCCCTACTAGGCTCCCCGGCTCCCCTGCCATGCTCCCCGGCCCCTCTGCCTTGCTTACCGGCTCCCCTGCCACGCTTCCCCGCTCTCAGGTCGCGCTCCGCCGCTCCCGTGCCAGGCTTCCCGGTCCCCCGCTCCACAGCCTTCCTGCTCCATCGCCTGCGGTCCCCAGGCAGCCCGGTCCCCGCTCCCGGCGCCCGTCGGCAACTCTGCCTCAGCCCGGCTCTCCTGCTTCCTACTCACCGCTCCCTCCTCTGGCTTCTGGCACCTGGGCCTCGCGCATGCGCATTAGGGCGCGCGCGCGGTCATTGACCCTCTCTTAAAGGGCCAGCACCTAGAAACAGGAAATTGCATAGACAGGTACAGGGTATATTAAGATTCACTTTCCTGGTGGGCGGGGCCTGTTCTACGTGTTTAGCAAGCTAGTGTTCAGGTCCCCTATTGCTTTGCCTTGTGCTTTGCCTGTATTAACCCTGTCCTGTCTCGTAGAGCCTGTCCTGCCACGCCAGCCGCTCCGAACCACGCTCTTTCCCGTACCCTGACGGTGACTTCGGCGGATGTGCCACCACCTCTGCAGCTCCGCCAGTCTCCAGTCCCTGGCTCCGTTTGGTGACCCGTCCCATCGCTCAGCAGGTTCCGGATCCCGCCTGACCTTACCACCTGGCCTCGGACTCTGAGCCTCGTCACCCGGACTACCGTCCAGAACTCCATCCACCTTTCCTGCTCCCCTACGGACTGTCTGACTACCACCAGTGCTTCGGCTACCGTGCACCCAGACCCTCTGGCGGGGTGACCTGCCTGGCTGCCTCCTCAAGGGAAACCGGTGTACGGCCCAGAGGTTCCACCACCCGGACGTAACAGTACCCCAAACAAAGAAATAACTTCTCAGAACTATGCACCAATAAGAGCTGCAGCAGTGTGTGTAGAAATGTAAAACTTCCCCGCCCATCAGTGTTAAGCCCGTTTCACACATCCGGCATTTCTCCAGATGCTGGATCCGACACGCATGCAGTAGAGTACATTCATTTACAGTGGAAGTGCGACACCATGCGGTTGTGTGCTTCATGCACAACCGCATTTGTCCGCATGGTGTCGCGCTTCCACTGTAAATGAATGTACTGTACTGCATGCGTGCAGCATCCGTCATCCGGCGAAATACCGGATGTGTGAAACAGGCCTTAGCTGAGTCCTTTGAGATCATTCAGTTATAAGACAAGATGGTTACTATAAGAACAAAATGGAATCATGTTCACACTGCGTCTTCTGAGGAGGTACAAAATCATGAGTTTTACAGGCAGAAACCACTTAAGAAAATCCTGTTTAAGGGAGATTTTGCAAGAGTTTTTTTTTTCCTGCAGCTTTGTGGAAAAATTTTGGAGGGTTTTTTTTTTTTTTTCCTGCGGTGTTTTTTTGCAGCATTTTGATTGGACAGTGACCAGTTTGGATATGTTTCCTCCTGGATTTTCTTCAAAGAACTGACTTAAGCTATGTGCATACCGTTTTTTTGTAGCAGAAAATCTCTATATTGTCGTTCAAATTTTAAAGCACCTTAAAAACTTGGAATTTCTGTTTGGTTTCTGCTCCAAAATTTTTGCAAAAAGACTCAGTGTGCACATAGCCTTCGGTTTTATTGAGTTTTTGGAAAGTGAATGGAAATTCTACAAATGTTTCTTTACATCTCAAAACGCCTCAAAAACTTTACATTTCAGCTCAGTTTCTGCTACAAAAACTGAGCAAAACGTCTCTTATGTACTTAGCCTTAGAAATGTATTTTGAGGAGTTTTTGGAAAATGAGTGGAAATTCTACAAATGTTCCTCCAAATCTCAAAACTCCTCAAAAACTTTACATTTCAGGTCAGTTTCTGCTACAAAAACTGAGCAAAAAGACTGTGTGCACAAAGCGAAACACTTTCTATTTTCATTCAGAAAAAAATGTATTACATTATTTGGAGGGAAAGGGGATAACAATACACACGAGTTAATAACATATAAAATAAACTAGAGAACACGCTTTCTATTTTGCACCAGGTGTTTTACCAAAAGTAAAAAAACCCCTCAAACTCTACATATCAACTGGAAAGTGAATTTCTGTAGAAACTAATTCAGAGTTTTCCAAGACTTTTTGAAGTGTTTTTTTTGGTATGTGTCCACGATCAGGACTCGCTGTGTCCTGGATGCAGCGCGTCCTGAACTATGGGGCTGCGCGTCTCCTCCACCGGAGAACGCAGGAGACCGCAGCTGCTCGTACCCACGATCAGGGTTCAGTGCGCTGCGGTCTCTCACTTGTGTTCAGACGCATGCGAAACCGCAGCAAATAATTGACAAGCTGCGGTCTGGAAACACGCACCGCAGGAAATCCATCCACTATGCTTGTACTGTACAATGCAGCATTTTGGACGCAGCTGAGCTGCATCCAAAACACTGCAAATACTGATCATGGGCACGCAGCCTTAAGCGGGCTTTACACGCTGCGACATCGCTAATGCGGAGTCGTTGGGGTCACGGAATTTGTGACGCACATCCGACCGCATTAGCGATGCCGTTGCGTGTGACACCGATAAGCGATTTTGCATCGTTGCAAAAACGTGCAAAATCGCTAATCGGCGACATGGGGGTCCATTCTCAAAAATCGTTACTGCAGCGGTAACGAAGTTGTTCCTCGTTCCTGTGGCAGCACACATCGCTGCGTGTGACGCCGCATGAACGAGGGAGCTCCCCTTACCTGCCTCCCGGCTGCTATGCGGAAGGAAGGAGGTGGGCGGGATGTTACGTCCCGCTCATCTCCGCCCCTCCGCTGCTATTGGGCGGCGGTTCAGTGACGCTTCAGTGACGTCGCTGTGACGCCGCACGGACTGCCCCCTTAGAAAGGAGGCGGTTCGCCCGTCACAGCGACGTCGCCGGACAGGTAAGTATGTGTGACGGCTGTTGTGCGACACGGGCAGCGATTTGCCCGTGTCGCACAACAGATGGGGGCGGGTACCCACACTAGCGATATCGGGACCAATATCGCAGTGTGTAAAGTAGCCTTAAGGCTATGCGCGCACGCTGTGTTTTTTGCCGTGTTTTTGTGCGTTTTCTGGGTGCAGCTTTGGTCTCAAAACTGCATGAATTTTTTTCCCCAGCAAAGTCTATGAGATTTAATTTTTGCTGTCCGCATATTGCAGTTTATTTTGCTGCATTTTTGTGGTGACCTCAAACATGCAGCATGTCAATTCCTTTTGCGTTTTCCCTATGTTTTTTACCCATTTAGGCTATGTGCGCACTAGGCGTTTTTTCGTGTTTTTGCGCATTTTTCAGGTGCGTTTTTGTTCAGAAAACTGCATGACTTTGCTTCACCAGCAAAGTACGGTATATGAGTTTTCATTTTTGCTGTCTGCACACAGAATTTTTTTTTAGCTGCGTTTTTGTGGTGCCCACAAAAATGCAGCATGTCAATTATTCCTGCTGTTCTCACTGCGTTTTTCACCCACTAAGTTCAATGACATGTTCAAAAACGCAATGAAAAACGCAAATTGCAAAAAAAAAAGGAAGCAAAAAAATGCATAAAAAAACTCATCAAAACGCAAGTGTTTTTTTTATATGTGTTTGTGCCATGGATGCGGTTTTTTGGGCCAAAAACGCTGCATCTTTGTGGTCAGAAAAAAACTCAGCGTAAGGCTATGTGTGTACGTTGCATCTTAGTGGTGACCACAAAGATGCAGGTTTTTGATCCCAAAAACGCACCCTCAGCATGCATTTCTTGCCATGTTTTACTGCGTTTTTTTACCGCGTTTTTGCCCAATGCGGTTTTCAAGTCAAATCTATTGACTGGAAGGGCTCAAAAACGCTGGAAAATGCAAAAAGAATTGACATTGTGACCCCAAAGACGCAGCCAAAATAAGCTGCAACGTGCGGACAGAAAAATTGAAATCTCATAGACTTTGCTGAGGAAGTAAATACATGCAGTTTTGGGACCAAAACTGCAGCCAAAAAATGCACAAAAACGCCGCAAAAAATGCAGCGTGCGCACAAGACCTAAGGGTATGTTCAAACTGTTTAATCTGCTCTCAAAACATTCAAAAAAAATCTTCCTATTCATTATTATGGAAAAACTACCGTACTTTCTGTTCATTTGTTCAGACCGGTTGTTGGAAAGAAAGTTCTGGTCACTTCTTTGAAACTTCTTTGAGAAATTGCCTGTCACTGTCCAATCAGAAGGCTGCAAAATACTCTTCAAGCAAAAAACTTTTCAAAACTGCTTCAGGAGTCAAAAAAAACTCTTGCAAAAAACTCTGCAAAGAAGGAGAGTTTCCTGAAACGGTTTATAAAAAAAAATTGTGTTTTTGGATATTTTTTGGCCAAACAATGAGAATCCTGAACACAAAACCCCCCTTTATTACCCAGAATTTCCTAATATATGAAAATGGGGTTTATGTGTGACGCCCTGGCAAAACCAGGTAGTCACACAGAATAGGCCGCCGCATAACACCGCTCCCACACAGGGTTAAATCAGCCGACCTGAAACCCTAGTCACCCCCTCAGGGAAGGACAGGCACACTAGTGGGCGGGACCAGGCGGAAAGGAAACGCCCACCTAGGGGTCTGGAGAGCCCTGTGCGGGAAAACAGTGAGATAAGATAAGTTTAAGAGTGAGGAGGAGACGCTGACAGGTGCCAGGGTCAGAGCCCTGACACAAAGGCTAGGTGGCAGACGGTGGCCACCGCCAGCAGGAGATGGGAAGATGGCTCGGCAGATCCGAGGTGGACCGGGACAGGGTTGTAGCCCACCGGTACCGACACCGGAGAACCGTCCCGGAAACCGTGCACAAAAGGGGGTACTTGGACCCTGAAGCCAGGACCGGCACCGACGGCCTAGCTAATTAACCAATTGAGGGCAGGATTCCAGGTCCTGTCCCAACCTAAGTCCCGAAAAGTAGACAACCACCCACAGAGAGGGATAGGGCATCCGCCAGGGCCCGGTAGATCCCACAGGTCAGCGTCTGATGGGCACGGCTCCCAACCAGAGGACTGGGAGCGGACTCCTGCGTTACACACTGGGAAGTCTAAATAAGAAAATACAAAGTGCAGAGGAAAGGGGCAGTGACATTCAGTCCGGGTGTTGGACCAGATACACCCGTCTGCAGCAACCGGCCACCATCACCTTGGTTTACCAAAAGACTTGTCTGATTGATTCAACAGTGGAGTAACTTTCCCGGCCTGACTGGGTGCGCCGGCCCCTGCCGTTATCATCTCCTGCACAGAGATATTGGGCCCCGGGGCATCCATCCCTGCCCACGGAGGGGTTAACATCCAGCTTCCAGCCCATCGCCCCTGGGAGCCCCACAACAGCAGCGGTGGTACCACATCTCACCACACACCGTGGGTGGCTTCACAGACAGTTTTCAACAACCCCCGTACAAATACGTCCCCCTTTTTATTCGGAGTGTCCGCGTGACCCCCGGGTCCGGTAGAGTCACTCGAGCCATACCGCAGATCCAGATCCGAGCAGCACGGCTGCTGGCACGAGGGCGGCACAGATGCACCTCTTGAAGCGATTTCCGTGTTTTTAAAAAAAATAAAAAAGAAAGAGCACTGCTTGCTGTCAATGAATGTTTCAGTCAGAAGTGTGTGCACACTGTGTATTTACCTGCTTCTTTTTGCGTTTTTGCTGCAGAAATTTCTTGAGAAGATGGTTGTAACCTTTCTGCAGACATTCCCCAGCAAAACCTATGGAGAAAAGAAATAGCTGTGCGCACACTGCGTTTTTTTCTCAAGAACATTCTTTCTGCAGAATCTCTTAAGAAAAAGAATGAGCATGTCACTTCTTTTATGCAGGTACCTGAGTTTTTTTGCCATAAATAATGGTAAAAAAACCCTGCAGGGACCAACCTGCGGAAAAAACGCAACAAAAACGCATCAAAAATGCACAAAAACACGGTAAAACACATGCGTTTTTCAGTGCGTTATTGGTGCATTTTTGAAATTTCTTGAGAAAAATCCTTTTTCTAGCGCGCACAGGGCATGAAAGTAGTATTTTCCAGCCTGGACTTTCTTCTATGGACTGCAGACTGATACATATTTCCTGCACTGATTGATACATTGTAGTAAACCGTTCGGAGTAAGGCTAGTTTCACACTTGCGTTGGACGGGATCCGTAGCATTGCGTTGTGTGACGCATGCAACGGATGCGTTGCATATAGTAGCACAACGCATGCTACAGATCGTACAAAAAAACGCAGTCCGTTGTAGTTTTTTTTCCTTGTCTTTACACATCTGAGCATGCGCAGTTGTGTAAAGTCAGCTGCGTTAACGGAATCCGTCAAATGACGCATTCTAACGGAATCCGCCACCATAGGCGTCCATTATAAAAACAACGGATTCCTGCAGGTTGCGTTTTTTTGACACTCCGCCAAGTGCAGAAAAACGTTACATGCTGCGTTCCATCTGCCCGACGCAGCATCAAAATAACGACGCTGCGTCGTCCAGCGGATGCAACGCAGATGTTAGGGCCAGGTGGACGGGCAGACCCAGGAGGTGGATCCACTGGGCCGAACTCCTAGATGGTGGTAAGGGGTCCAGTAGCTGGAGCACTACAGGTAGCAGGGCAGTACGTGCACAAGAGTATAATGGAGAAGTCCCTGGGACCACGGAGTCACTGATGGTAGTCCGGGTGACGCAGCTCAGGTTCGGAAGCCGAGATGATGTCAGGCGGAGTCCGGAACCGTTGGAGCGAGATGACGGGTCACCACAGGGGTCAGAGATGGTACGGACTGTCAGGATGGCAGATAGGCAGCGTTCGGGGTGCGGGATTCGGCAGGACTGGATGGCGAGGCAGGATCGGCTCTAGAAGAGAGATACGTAAGTATGGCAAAGAGACACAAGGAGACCTGACTCCTAGCTTGGGAAACACGAAGATCAGGCCCCGCCCACTTGGACATTCAACCCCTTTATACCCTGAACCTGTGTGCTTCATTTCCTGTCAATGGACGCTGGCCCTTTAAGAAAGGGTCAATGACCGCGCGCGCGCCCTAATGCGCATGCGCGCGGCCCGGGTGCCAGAAGCCAGAGCAGGAAGCTGGGAGGAGGAAGCAGCAGAGCCGGGCTGGGGCTGAGACGCCGACGGGCGCCGGGAGCGGGGACCAGGACGCCTAGGAAGCGCCGGCAATGGATGCTGGAGAGTGGGGAGCGGCGGAGACCGGACTGAAGAACCGGGGAGCGCGCCAGGGGAGCCGGGGAGCGTGACAGGTGAGCCGGGGGGCAGCGCAGGGGACCCGGGGAGCGTGACAGCAGACACTTGCGTTACAGTGCGTCGTCCATACAAGTCTATGGAGAATAGCGCAGTGCGTTAACGGACTGCGCTATTCTCCATAGTGACGGAATGCGCTGAACGCAAGTGTGAAACTAGCCTAAGATTGGAGCAATAACGTCTCCACCTGAGTTGTCCACAAGTTTTCAGTCTGGAGCAAAAGTCCCTCATTCACTGACAGCAATCAGGGATCTGGAAAACCTAAATTAAAATAAAAGCTACAAATTTTAAAATGTCTCATGCCTCAGTTACTGCAACCTCGAAAACACTGTTGATCATCCGGTACCTGTGTCCCTAAGACAACCCTTCTTGTCTTGCCTGGTGGTGGCTCAGAGTTATCATAGCTGCAGCAGATATAATAAAAGCTGCATCCTCATTGGTTAATTTAAGACTTAATGTTCCATTGATAACTTTCAGAGCTCAGGACCAGGAAGTGTTATCATGGGGATGCGGCTGAAAAAGTTATCATTTTTTTAGGATCATAGACGGCCATTATTAGATTGAGTTTGCCACAATTATATATATTTTTTTTCGAGTTATTACAAATTTCATCCACTAAGTTGATGTAAATGCAGTAGTAAATGTATAATCCCGCGCTATTCCCATTAGTGTTTGCAAGTTCTAATGAGATCCTTCCCGTAGAACGGTAATGTCGGCCCGCGCCGCAGATGAGACCGCATTATCTCACAAGCATTGTGAAAAGATAATGAGCCATAGAGAGCAACATCATTATTAGCCCTACTATATCATCTTATCATCATCCAATTTTCAGGTTATTTTCTGGCACTTCTGTATTGAACTCCTATATGACATAATAAATATTTCCGAGAATCCGGAGAAATACATATTTTTATTACCGAGATAAAAAATAAAAAGCTTCATGAAGAATCCCAGGGTTATGGGGCTGACGGCCATTTGGAAAAGCGAGAAGCTAATCAGCCATGACTCGAGTATTAACCGGAGATTTAACTCAGCAGTTGTCTCATTGGGCGCGATTACAGCGCAGCAAAGCATTAATATAAGTACACCCGTATAAATGATTAACTTGTTACTCATCATTCTTCACCTTACATGTGTTTGTGATGCTAATGTGTAACATGTACAGTCACACGTATCTCATCGCTCACTATGGGAGATGCCGTCCACAGAGATCACAGTGTGTCCCGGGTAATGTGTCACCGGCATCAGGAGAAATGGGAAAAATATTTTTGGGAACCTAGTGAGGTTCCCACTTGCCTCTACAGAAGTGTAAGTGTGGCACCCCAGCGGTCTGGATGCCACAGCAGTGTTGCCCTCCTCAAAAGGGTTAATGCTGAGCCTGGAGGTAGCTGGGGAAATCCATTGGCCAATAAGTACCATCATTCAACACAGTTTCTCTCCCAGGCCAGCAGAGGGAGCTCTAAACCTGGAGTTCCAGGGAGCCTTCCTTAAGCCCTGACCTGGGGGAGGAGTTAGTTAGTCTGTGAGGAGAGTTCAGAGAGACAAGGA
The DNA here is from genome assembly GCF_048569485.1 of Anomaloglossus baeobatrachus. Lineage (NCBI taxonomy): Eukaryota > Metazoa > Chordata > Amphibia > Anura > Aromobatidae > Anomaloglossus > Anomaloglossus baeobatrachus. The sequence continues at coordinate 227,172,832 of NC_134360.1, read as the reverse complement.
CTCGAGTAGTGTGGTGTATGAGGCCGGTTTCACACATCCGGCTTTTTGCCGTTTTGCCGGATGCGGCACTGTCCCGTACAGTTAATACAGTACAGTGACAGCGCTGTAACTTCCGGGTCACATGCGCCAGTCACATGACAGCATGTGACCAGCGCTTGTTGCGCTGTCATTGTACTGTATTAACTGTACGGGAGAGCGCCGCATCCGTCAAAACGGCAAAAAGCCGGATGTGTGAAACCGGCCTGAGCTGGGAGCTGAGCCAGATTACTCGGCCCAGAAAAACCCATCCACGGAGAGGTAAAATGGAGGAGAACATTGGGAGTGGAGCGCAGCCAGCTCATTCCGACGTCATAGCTAAAGAAATTTAATATCGGAGTTCAGGGCCACTCGAGCACTCGAGTACCGGTGGTCGCATCCGGAGGACAAGACGACTGCAGGTCTCTGTCTACCCAGCACTCGGAGGTGCAGCTGCAAAGCCAGGGCTGGGAGCCCAGATAGAAAGAACGGCACCTGTGACAGTCCACGCAGCCCGCCATACGGGAGAGGTAACAAATTACCTCAGAGAGCAACAGAATGGGTCTCAGTATACTGAAACAGTGGGACCCCGTTTACACAAACATAGCGTAGGGAACAGGCCTCATTACTCACCTGGCCAGTGTGGGTCCCCCTATATGGAGATAAGGTATGCACACCAGTGACTATGTAAGGGGAATACATGGAATAGCAGAAACTGCTGTGTGAATACTGACATGAAAAATCCAATAGCTATATGTAAGAATGAAATGTGAAAAATGGAATCTGCATTACTGCCATGAATATATGAATCAAGAGAAATTTAGCTACTGAATTGATCAATGCAATAGAGCCCCAACACTACGCCAAAGTATTTCTCTACGTTGGGGTCCCTAGCTTGTGTGTGTCCTCTCATGCAGTTAAAAAACCTACCGTGTATGGGAAGCTGAGACCCAGGCTATTTATGCGTATGATATGGATTGGAAATAGGTGTGAGTGGGGAGGGTTCACAAACGAAAAACTACTAACAAATAGGGAATAACGTTTGAAACACCATTCTAAGTATGAACTGGGTGCAAAAACCTAAAAAAACATCACTATATAGGGATAAGGTATGCACACCAGTGACTATGCAAGGGGAATACATGAAATAGCAGAAACTGCTGTGTGAATACTGACATGAAAAATCCAATAGCTACATGCAAGAATGAAATGTGAAAAATGGAACCTGCATTACTGCCATGAACATAAGAATAAAGAGAAATTTAGCTACTATTGATAAGTAGTTCTATTTGTTAGTAGTTTTTCGTTTGTGAACCCACCCCACTCACACCTATTGCCAATCCATATCATACGCATAAATAGCCTGGGTCTCAGCTTCCCATACACGGTAAGTTTATTAACTGCATGAGAGGACACACACAAGCTAGGGACCCCAACGTAGAGAAGTACTTTGGCGTAGTGTTGGGGCTCTATTGCATTGATCAATTCAGTAGCTAAATTTCTCTTTATTCATATATTCATGGCAGTAATGCAGGTTCCATTTTTCACATTTCATTCTTACATATAGCTATTGAATTTTTCATGTCAGTATTCACACAGCAGTTTCTGCTATTACATGTATTCCCCTTACATAGTCACTGGTGTGCATACCTTATCTCCATATAGTGATGGTTTTTTAGGTTTTTGCACCCAGTTCAGACATAGTGTGGGTCCCCCGACTGCTTCCAGGCCACCGGATCACCATTACCACCTGTAACAGGCTCCCTGGACTTCACTGGTTAGACAAGTAAAGGAGAAGGTAAACGGAAATTACTGTCTGTGTCTGTTCCTTTCCACTGCACTGTCGGCCCTGCACCTCGTCCACAAACACCATAGACTTTACCAAGCACCAAACGTTGCCCCGGGGTACCCGCTCTACCTGTGGAGAGCAAGAAACACCTTAGCTGCCATAACATCAGCCCCAGAGGTCCCTTCCAGCAGCTGCGGCTCCATAGCTGCAAATTACCAGAGATGGCGTCATGAATCTTATATAGACTTTAAGGGTATGTGCGCACGTTGCTTTTTACCTGCTTTTTACCTGCTTTTTTGCTGCTTTTTCTTCTGCGCTGTTTAATGCCAAAATGGATGTGTTCTTCTATTCAAGCAAAGTCTATGGGAATTTGGGTTTCTTGTTCACACTATGTTGTTCAAAATGCTGCCTTTTTGAGGCAGAACTTTGGTCAAAAACTCAGCTTTTCAAAGAAGCAACATGTCAATTGTTTTTGCCATTTGGGTTTTGCACTGCAAAGCTGAGTTTTTGACCAAAGTTCTGCCACAAAAAGGCAGCATTTTGAACAACATAGTGTGAACAAGAAACCCAAATTCCCATAGACTTTGCTTGAATAGAAGAACACATCCATTTTGGCATTAAACAGCGCACAAGAAAAAGCAGCAAAAAAGCAGGTAAAAAGCAGGTAAAAAGCAACGTGCGCACATACCCTAACACTATCATCACCCCAATACCGCCACATTAACTGACTTCACCAGGGTCACGGAATCGGGCCCCGCCACCGCTGGCTACCCCAAACTAGTCCGGCCCGACACCAAGTCACCTAAAGCCCTGGGGTGGGCGAGTCATAACCATGATGTTATGTGCCTCTACAGAAGTGTAACCATGATGTTATGTGCCTCTACAGAAGTGTAACCATGATGTTATGTGCCTCTACAGAAGTGTCACCATGATGTTATGTGCCTCTACAGAAGTGTCACCATGATGTTATGTGCCTCTACAGAAGTGTAACCATGATGTTATGTGCCTCTACAGAAGTGTCACCATGATGTTATATGCCTCTACAGAAGTGTCACCATGATGTTATGTGCCTCTACAGAAGTGTAACCATGATGTTATGTGCCTCTACAGAAGTGTAACCATGATGTTATGTGCCTCTACAGAAATGTAACCATGATGTTATGTGCCTCTACAGAAGTGTAACCATGATGTTATGTGCCTCTACAGAAATGTAACCATGATGTTATGTGCCTCTACAGAAGTGTAACCATGATGATATGTGCCTCTACAGAAGTGTCACCATGATGTTATGTGCCTCTACAGAAGTGTCACCATGATGTTATGTGCCTCTACAGAAGTGTCACCATGATGTTATGTGCCTCTACAGAAGTGTAACCATGATGTTATGTGCCTCTACAGAAGTGTCACCATGATGTTATGTGCCTCTACAGAAATGTAACCATGATGTTATGTGCCTCTACAGAAGTGTAACCATGATGATATGTGCCTCTACAGAAGTGTAACCATGATGTTATGTGCCTCTACAGAAGTGTCACCATGATGTTATGTGCCTCTACAGAAGTGTCACCATGATGTTATGTGCCTCTACAGAAGTGTCACCATGATGTTATGTGCCTCTACAGAAGTGTCACCATGATGTTATGTGCCTCTACAGAAGTGTCACCATGATGTTATGTGCCTCTACAGAAGTGTCACCATGATGTTATGTGCCTCTACAGAAGTGTCACCATGATGTTATGTGCCTCTACAGAAGTGTCACCATGATGTTATGTGCCTCTACAGAAGTGTAACCATGATGTTATGTGCCTCTACAGAAGTGTAACCATGATGTTATGTGCCTCTACAGAAGTATAACCATGATGTTATGTGCCTCTACAGAAGTATAACCATGATGTTATGTGCCTCTACAGAAGTGTCACCATGATGTTATGTGCCTCTACAGAAGTGTAACCATGATGTTATGTGCCTCTACAGAAGTGTCACCATGATGTTATGTGCCTCTACAGAAGTGTCACCATGATGTTATGTGCCTCTACAGAAGTGTCACCATGATGATATGTGCCTCTACAGAAGTGTAACCATGATGGTATGTGCCTCTACAGAAGTGTCACCATGATGTTATGTGCCTCTACAGAAGTGTCACCATGATGATATGTGCCTCTACAGAAGTGTAACCTTGATGATATGTGCCTCTACAGAAGTGTCACCATGATGATATGTGCCTCTACAGAAGTGTAACCTTGATGATATGTGCCTCTACAGAAGTGTCACCATGATGTTATGTGCCTCTACAGAAGTATAACCATGATGTTATGTGCCTCTACAGAAGTGTCACCATGATGTTATATGCCTCTACAGAAGTGTCACCATGATGTTATGTGCCTCTACAGAAGTGTAACCATGATGTTATATGCCTCTACAGAAGTGTCACCATGATGTCATGTGCCTCTACAGAAGTGTCACCATGATGTTATGTGCCTCTACAGAAGTATAACCATGATGTTATGTGCCTCTACAGAAGTATAACCATGATGTTATGTGCCTCTACAGAAGTGTCACCATGATGTTATGTGCCTCTACAGAAGTGTCACCATGATGTTATGTGCCTCTACAGAAGTGTCACCATGATGTTATGTGCCTCTACAGAAGTGTAACCATGATGTTATGTGCCTCTACAGAAGTGTCACCATGATGATATGTGCCTCTACAGAAGTGTCACCATGATGTTATGTGCCTCTACAGAAGTGTCACCATGATGTTATGTGCCTCTACAGAAGTGTAACCATGATGTTATGTGCCTCTACAGAAGTGTCACCATGATGTTATGTGCCTCTACAGAAGTGTCACCATGATGTTATGTGCCTCTACAGAAGTGTAACCATGATGTTATGTGCCTCTACAGAAGTGTAACCATGATGTTATGTGCCTCTACAGAAGTGTCACCATGATGTTATGTGCCTCTACAGAAGTGTAACCATGATGTCATGTGCCTCTACAGAAGTGTAACCATGATGTTATGTGCCTCTACAGAAGTGTAACCATGATGTTATGTGCCTCTACAGAAGTGTAACCTTGATGATATGTGCCTCTACAGAAGTGTCACCATGATGTTATGTGCCTCTACAGAAGTGTCACCATAATGTTATGTGCCTCTACAGAAGTGTAACCATGATGTTATGTGCCTCTACAGAAGTGTAACCATGATGTTATGTGCCTCTACAGAAGTGTAACCATGATGTTATGTGCCTCTACAGAAGTGTAACCATGATGTTATATGCCTCTACAGAAGTGTAACCATGATGATATGTGCCTCTACAGAAGTGTAACCATGATGTTATGTGACTCTACAGAAGTGTCACCATGATGTTATGTGCCTCTACAGAAGTGTAACCTTGATGATATGTGCCTCTACAGAAGTGTCACCATGATGTTATGTGCCTCTACAGAAGTGTCACCATGATGTTATGTGCCTCTACAGAAGTGTCACCATGATGTTATGTGCCTCTACAGAAGTGTCACCATGATGTTATGTGCCTCTACAGAAGTGTCACCATGATGTTATGTGCCTCTACAGAAGTGTAACCATGATGTTATGTGCCTCTACAGAAGTGTCACCATGATGTTATGTGCCTCTAGAGAAGTGTAACCATGATGCTATGTGCCTCTACAGAAGTGTAACCATGATGTTATGTGCCTCTACAGAAGTGTAACCATGATGTTATGTGCCTCTACAGAAGTGTCACCATGATGTTATGTGCCTCTACAGAAGTGTCACCATGATGTTATGTGCCTCTACAGAAGTGTCACCATGATATTATGTGCCTCTACAAAAGTGTAACCATGATGTTATGTGCCTCTACAAAAGTGTCACCATGATGATATGTGCATCTACAGAAGTGTAACCATGATGTTATGTGCCTCTACAGAAGTATAACCATGATGTTATGTGCCTCTACAGAATTGTCACCATGATGTTATGTGCCTCTACAGAATTGTCACCATGATGTTATGTGCCTCTACAGAAGTGTAACCATGATGTTATGTGCCTCTACAGAAGTGTCACCATGATGTTATGTGCCTCTACAGAAGTGTCACCATGATGTTATGTGCCTCTACAGAAGTGTAACCATGATGTTATGTGCCTCTACAGAAGTATAACCATGATGTTATGTGCCTCTACAGAAGTGTAACCATGATGTTATGTGCCTCTACAGAAGTGTCACCATGATGTTATGTGCCTCTACAGAAGTGTCACTGTGTCGCCAGGGGTTAAGGGGATACCCAGAACCGGGCCAAGGGGTCGCTTCTGGAAAGGGGATCACGGTGTCGTGACCCGGTCTGTGCTCCCTGGTTCCACAATAAAAAGGGGGGTTATGTTCGTGACGCCACCCGTGGAATGTGATCAGAGATGACCACCGCTGCTGCAGAACCTCCGGGGTGATGGAAGGCAGCTTGAGATGGGACGGCTCCCCACGGGTAGAGCCTTTTCCCCGGGGCAGGGTGTTAGTTTATGGGGGGAGTGCAGGACACGAGCACAATAAACAGGCAGACTCACGGTTTTGCAATTTCTTTGTCCTTTACTGATGATGGTATTCAGCAGAGTACTGTCCACGGAGTCTGTGAGGGGTTCAGGGTTTCTCCCACCCAGCCGGGCCGTTTTGGCTTCCTTGCCTGCACTGTGTGTCTGTGGCCCCGCTGCTGAGTGAACTATGCAGCTGGCTCTGCTCTGCTCTGCTCCTAGGTACCGACCTGACAGGCAACTCGAGTCCTTACTTGTATGTTCCTGAACTCTGCGCTTGTTGCTTGTGTCTGTGGTACAGGTGAAAGATCTGGAATCTTCACTTCTCTGGTGGTAACTGTGCAGTATGTAACTTGCAGTCTCGGATCCAGCACCCGTTCTGTGTGCTCCACTGGGATGAACTCAGCAATGCTCTGCCTCCCAGGAATGTTCCTTTGTGTACGCTTTCTCCTTTCCTCAGACCCTCAGCTAGGCCTGGAATTGGTCAGTGGATCCTGAGGTGAGCTAAAGCCAGCTTCCAACCTACAGATCCTTTCTCCTCAGTGCTCTGCACTGAACTTCCAAACTGAAACTACTCCTGACCATTTCCTCCCCCCAGCAGAATGTACAGGGAAGCATCTTGGTCTCCCCCTTCTGGCCAGGAGGTCTTGGTGTTGTGTGTGGGGAGTTAACCCTTTGTGTTGTTACTGTGGCAACCCTGGGGTGCCACATTCCCCCTTAGTGAAGAACAGTACTCCGGGACTGTGAAACAAACAAACAAGTTATCACAACAATTATATATATACAGAGTCTCAAAAGGAAAAAATACAAAAACCTTAAAGTTCAAAAAGAGTCCAAAATGTTCAAAAATATATAAGTGTTCATACAGTATAGTCTCTGTAGGTACTGGGCTTATTGGTCTTAACGTTGCAATTATATAAATTATTTCAATAACCAAACACTTCTTAAAGGTATCTCTACTCTGGTCGTAAGTGCAGTAGGCCTCACGGCCCTCGGGCCACCAACAATGTGATCAAGTTGTAACTCTCCGTGCTGCCACCTTACACCACTCTTCTCTCACCTTTTCTGTACACTAAACTGTTACGGTTTTTCATATAAACATTATAACATATGTACATTTTATATGCAATTCCACATTAGTCTTTATATCTTGCTGGTATATGACCCTGAGTACTACGCTGTGATCTGCGTACTGCTGGTGTACTGGGTGTACTTAGCATAATGGTGTGGGTGGAAGTGTACCTATTTGGTGTTTCTGGTACTTGTGAGGATGGGGTACTGACTGTAGGACTGGCAAGCCCACTGGGACCAGGAATCTGTTCTTCCTCTACGGTTTCAACTTCCAGTTCTTCATGTCTTGGGACTTCTTGTGGTATGGATTCTGATGTTGGTTCCACCACTTGAGGGAAGGCGATCATTGGGACTACTACTGCTCCATAGTAATTTGGCCATGTTTTTGGAAAATCTCCTAAGACTGTATGGAATACATCTTCTTCCTTCTTGACAGGTTGTACCTGTACGGGTAAGGTGACTTCTGGTGTCTTCAGGGTTTCAGGACACGGTTTGAGTTGATCTCTTGACACGACAGCTGATGTCCTTCCTTCATCCTTACTGATGAGACACACTTTGGGATTATCCATACTGGATGGTAAGACTGTATATGGGGTGGTTTCCCACTGATTATCCAATTTGTTTGTGCGCCGTTTCCTCTTGAGAACTTGGTCACCAGGTTGCAATGGGGTTGCTAGAGCATGCTGGTTGAAGGTTCTCTCCTGTCTTCCCCTAGCTTGTTGGAGACTTTTCTCTACGCACTCTTGTACTTGGCGATACTGCTGCTGACGTAGGGTATCCCAATTGGATTCTTTAACTTCCGCATCTGGCTTCAGAATTCCCATATCTAAATCAATTGGCAGTTTACCGGGCCTTGCACGCATAAGGTAAGCGGGGGTGCAGTTTGTAGAACTCACCGGGACATGATTGTACAAGTCCACCAAGTCTGGCAATTTCTCTGGCCATTGATTTCTTTCTGACTCTGGTAAGGTCTTCAACAGGTCAATCACAATATGGTTCATCTTCTCACATAAGCCATTTGTTTGGGGATGGTATGCTGTTGTGCGGATCTTTTTACAGCCATACATGTTGCAGAATTCTTGATCTGCAAGGACTTGTTCTGGGTAACCATGGGGTCTGCAAAAGTACGTCTGGAATGCTTTAGCTGCTGTTCTAGCTGTAAGGTCTTTCACGGGTACCACCACTAAGAAGCGTGAGTAATGGTCCACGATGGTTAAGGCATAGACATAGCCGGACCGGCTTGGTGACAACTTGACGTGGTCTAATGCGACTAGCTCGAGTGGTTGCTTGGTTACTATGGACTGGAGTGGAGCTCTCTGGTTCTGTTGATCCTTTCTTCTGAGGTTGCACGGTCCGCATTTTCTACACCAATCTTCAATTGATTTTCTCATGCCAACCCAGTAGAATCTTTCTCTTAAGAGCACTTCCAACTTTTTCCAACCAAAATGACCAGCACCGTCGTGGTAAGCTTCCAGAACCATCTTGACGTCTCTCTTGGGCACGATGATCTGCCAGACCAACTCATGTGTTTTTGGATTGGTGTGCCTTCTACAGAGCTTCCCTTGGTACAGGAACAATTTACCTCTCTCTTTCCAGAGATGTTGTGTCTCAGCTGGGGCATTCTGATTAGGGTATGCACCTTGTTGTGTAAGCAGTTCTTTCACTAGCTTCACAGCTGGATCACTGTCTTGTGTTTCAGCCCATCCGTGGTGTGCTAATGGGTTGAGAGTTGCCTGCTGTTGTTTTTGGTAGACACTTGGTTGATACTGTCCCACCTTAGGACGGTGAAAGGCCGGTAACTCAATTTCTTCCAGTCCCTCCGGTTCCTCTTCCACGTCCCCCGAGTGTGGCATCCGGGATAAAGCATCTGCATTCCCATTCTTGTGGCCTGCCCTGTACTTGATGACAAAGTTGTAGTTTGACAGTCGGGCTATCCATCGCTGTTCCAGCGCACCTAGTTTTGCAGAATCCAGGTGGGTCAACGGATTGTTGTCAGTAAAGATGGTAAATTCTGCAGCTGCCAGGTAGTGTTTGAAACGCTCTGTTACAGCCCAAACTACTGCCAGTAGTTCTAACTTGAAGGAGCTGTAATTCTCTGGGTTTCTTTCTGTAGGCCGGAGCTTCCTGCTTGCAAAGGCAATAACTTTCTCCTTGCCTTCCTGCTTTTGAGACAATACTGCTCCCAGTCCTACGTTGCTGGCATCCGTGTACAAAATGAAGGGTTGATGGTAATCTGGATATGCCAGGATCTCTTCTCCTGTCAGTGCCCACTTCAACTTCTTAAAGGACTCTTCTCTCTCATCACCCCACTGGAAAGGAGGATTTCGGGCTGCAGACTTCTTTGACTGTCCTACCAGGATGTCTTGTAGGGGAGCTGCTAGCTTCGTGAACCCTTTTATAAATCTTCTATAGTAGCCCACCAGTCCCAGGAATTGCCTCACCTCTTTCACGCTGGTGGGTCTCGGCCAATCTCTGATCACAGTAACTTTTTCAGGATCTGGTGCTACCCCTTCTGAGCTCACGACATGTCCCAGGTACTGTACCCTTGGCTTTAGAAGGTGACACTTGGATGGCTTGATTTTCATGCCGTATCCGGATAAGGTTTCAAACACTTCTGCCAGGTCTTGTAGATGCTGTTCATAGGTCTTGGAGTAGACTATGACGTCATCCAGGTACAGGAGGACAGTTTCAAAGTTCTTATGTCCTAGGCAGCACTCCATCAGTCGCTGGAAGGTTCCAGGTGCGTTGCAGAGTCCAAACGGCATACAATTGAACTCACAGAGGCCCATCGGCGTGGTGAATGCTGTCTTCTCCTTATCAGCCTCTGCCACAGGAACTTGCCAATACCCACTAGTCAGATCTAGGGTGGAAAAGTAAGTAGCGGATTTTAATGCAGCCAATGACTCTTCTATCCTAGGTAATGGGTATGCATCCTTGTGTGTAATGCGGTTGATCCGTCTGTAGTCTACACACATCCTCATGGTCCCATCTTTTTTCTTAACTAGCACTAGTGGGGCTGCCCAGGGGCTACAACTGTCTCTTATTACCCCTGCCTCTTTCATTTCTTTGAGCATGTCTTTGGCGCATTGGTAGTGAGCTGGTGGTACTGGTCTATACCTCTCCTTTATGGGTGGATGGTTACCTGTGGGTATAGTGTGCTCTACCCCTTTGATCTGCCCAAAGTCTAATGGGTGTTTGCTGAATATTTGTTCATATTCATTCACTACCCTGTATACTCCATGCTTTTGATGGGAGGGTGTAGAATCGGTACCTACATGTAGCTTTTGGCACCAATCCTCCAGCTTTCCCTCTGAGCCATTGTCTTCCGCCTGACTTGACGGCTTCAAGGGCTCAACGGTGGTGATGGCGTTGTTATCAACCGTATATAGCTTAGCCATGGTAGCATACTTTGGTAGGGTGACCTCATCTTCCCCACAATTTAGAAGGCGTATTGGCACTCTTCCCCGATGTACCTCAACTATTCCTCTGGCCGTCAGTACAGTTGGCCTACTGTCTGAGTACACGGGTTCTACCAGGGCCTGATAGTCTCGCCCTCTGATGCCTATTGCGGCTCTACACCAGACCAGCATTTCTGTTTTGGGAGGAATTACAATAGGTATTGGGTCACTTACCCTTGCACTGCCAATTTCACCTCCTGACATTTCTACCTGCTGCTTCAGCATCAAGGCTTTAATTTCCTTCTGCAGGAGTCTCTGTTGCCCAGGTTTGGCAGTCTCGACGATCTGCTGCAAGACAGTAATTACCTCTGCAAAACAATTTTCAATTACATTCATTCCTAGCAGCATAGTTGGTTCACGTTCTCGTCGGTCAACATCAACAATGATAATACCCTGATTCTGCAATTCTACTCTCCCAATCTTAATGGTCATTTCTCTGAAACCAACCTGTGGTACTAATTCACCATTGCTAGCCCATATATTCAATGCAACATTAGATGGACCACTGCTAACGTCTGAATCAGCCCAGTACCTCTTATAAAGGACATGCGGAATTGATGATATTTGGGAACCAGTGTCCAGCAAGGCGTTGAGCGGAATGCCATCCAGCACGATGGGGATGACTGGACGTCCCCCCACATACTTGTCGTGCCAGGGTGAAGGACCTTGAGAGTTCATTCCTGAGGAGCGGCCCGCCTCCCCAGGGGATCCCCATTTAAAGCACATTCACGGGCAAAGTGACCTGGCTCATTGCAACGGCGGCAAATGGGCTGTCCATCCGGCTGGTAGCGGTCGCTGGGTCGTCCTCTCGTCGCTTGGTATCTCCTAGGCCTCATCCATGGGACATCCTCCTTGCTGGTCGCCAGCTCAATCTTGGGTGCAGACTTGGATCCACGCAGCTCCTGGACGATTCTAGCCATGGAAGCAACAGTGTCTGTAAGGGCTTCAAGCTTTTGATGTAGAGCCTCATTAGTGATGGGCTCCAGGTGGTTAGCAGCAGCCGCTGACATGGCCGATGTCACCGGCACTACTGGCTGCTGGGGTGCCACTGTAAGGTGTTGAACAGAGTCTATATCCTGTGGCTCCTCCACCTGCTGGAGGCGGATGGCTCTATCCTTTAGCTGGGCAAATGTTAGTCCTGGATCCTGGATCACCATCATGCTCAGTTGTCCCCGGTGGGAAGGGGATGAGAGTCCATCCAGGAATTGGTCTATCAGCAGCTTATCTGCTCCAGGGGCTAGGGCAGGTTCTGCTAATTTAAGTGCTCTGAGCGCCTCCTGCAAGTTTAAGGCAAAGTCTCTTGCGCTCTCTCTAGGTTTTTGTTTGCATCCAAAGAACCTCATTTTAGCCCGGCTGCCAGCAGTGGATTCAAAAGCTGCTTTTAGTCCAGCTATTATATGCTCTACAGTGTCTTTTGCATCGTCCGGCCAGGATGTAGCCTCCCGCTGGGCATTGCCAGTTAACTGTCCCATAAGCATACCAACACGCTGAGCTTCTGTCAGGGGGTACATGCTGTAGTAGATTTTTAGCTTTCCGATAAAGTCATTAAGTGTGTTGGGCTCACCTGAGTACTGCGGCAGCCACACTGCACCCGGGGTGTACGGCATCAGGAACGGCATGATAGGTGCCGCTGCACCGCCGGGTACAACAGCGTCTCCCTGCTGCGACATCTTTGCGCCCCCTTAGTTAATTTCACCAGTCTTCTTGACAGCAAGCCTGGGACACTTTTCTGCGTTTCCGTTCGGGTCGCAGCACCTCCTCTGCAAGCGGTAGGCGGAGTCTTAGTTTAGGCGCGATGTTTTCCCACGCATAGCAGGTAATGGCGTGATTAAAGATGGCGCCTGGAAAATTTTACCAATGATGTTTTTGGATTTTTCCAGGTATCTTTGCAAAGTTTAAAGTCCGTTCTTTGTTGCAACAATTCACAGTGCAAGTCTTTTATGCGATGCAATAAGTCTTTACAGGCGCACGTCACCCGGGTTGCAGCCGGGTCCAGTCCGCATCCTGTTCGTGACGCCAAAGTTGTGTCGCCAGGGGTTAAGGGGATACCCAGAACCGGGCCAAGGGGTCGCTTCTGGAAAGGGGATCACGGTGTCGTGACCCGGTCTGTGCTCCCTGGTTCCACAATAAAAAGGGGGGTTATGTTCATGACGCCACCCGTGGAATGTGATCAGAGATGACCACCGCTGCTGCAGAACCTCCGGGGTGATGGAAGGCAGCTTGAGATGGGACGGCTCCCCACGGGTAGAGCCTTTTCCCCGGGGCAGGGTGTTAGTTTATGGGGTGAGTGCAGGACACGAGCACAATAAACAGGCAGACTCACGGTTTTGCAATTTCTTTGTCCTTTACTGATGATGGTATTCAGCAGAGTACTGTCCACGGAGTCTGTGAGGGGTTCAGGGTTTCTCCCACCCAGCCGGGCCGTTTTGGCTTCCTTGCCTGCACTGTGTGTCTGTGGCCCCGCTGCTGAGTGAACTATGCAGCTGGCTCTGCTCTGCTCTGCTCCTAGGTACCGACCTGACAGGCAACTCGAGTCCTTACTTGTATGTTCCTGAACTCTGCGCTTGTTGCTTGTGTCTGTGGTACAGGTGAAAGATCTGGAATCTTCACTTCTCTGGTGGTAACTGTGCAGTATGTAACTTGCAGTCTCGGATCCAGCACCCGTTCTGTGTGCTCCACTGGGATGAACTCAGCAATGCTCTGCCTCCCAGGAATGTTCCTTTGTGTACGCTTTCTCCTTTCCTCAGACCCTCAGCTAGGCCTGGAATTGGTCAGTGGATCCTGAGGTGAGCTAAAGCCAGCTTCCAACCTCCAGAGATCCTGTCTCCTCAGTGCTCTGCACTGAACTTCCAAACTGAAACTACTCCTGACCATTTCCTCCCCCCCAGCAGAATGTACAGGGAAGCAGCTTGGTCTCCCCCTTCTGGCCAGGAGGTCTTGGTGTTGTGTGTGGGGAGTTAACCCTTTGTGTTGTTACTGTGGCAACCCTGGGGTGCCACATCACCATGATGTTATGTGCCTCTACAGAAGTGTCACCATGATGTTATGTGCCTCTACAGAATTGTCACCATGATGTTATGTGCCTCTACAGAAGTGTAACCATGATGATATGTGCCTCTACAGAAGTGTCACCATGATGATATGTGCCTCTACAGAAGTGTAACCATGATGTTATGTGCCTCTACAGAAGTGTAACCATGATGTTATAAGCCTCTACAGAAGTGTAACCATGATGTTATGTGCCTCTACAGAAGTGTCACCATGATGTTATAAGCCTCTACAGAAGTGTAACCATGATGTTATGTGCCTCTACAGAAGTGTCACCATGATGTTATGTGCCTCTACAGAAGTGTAACCATGATGTTATGTGCCTCTACAGAAGTGTCACCATGATGTTATGTGCCTTTACAGAAGTGTCACCATGATGTTATATGCCTCTACAGAAGTGTCACCATGATGTTATGTGCCTCTACAGAAGTGTCACCATGATGTTATATGCCTCTACAGAAGTGTCACCATGATGTTATGTGCCTCTACAGAAGTGTAACCATGATGTTATGTGCCTCTACAGAAGTGTCACCATGATGTTATGTGCCTCTACAGAAGTGTCACCATGATGATATGTGCCTCTATAGAAGTGTAACCATGATGTTATGTGCCTCTACAGAAGTGTCACCATGATGTTATAAGCCTCTACAGAAGTGTCACCATGATGTTATGTGCCTCTACAGAAGTGTCACCATGATGTTATGTGCCTCTACAGAAGTGTCACCATGATGTTATGTGCCTCTACAGAAGTGTAACCATGATGTTATGTGCCTCTACAGAAGTGTAACCATGATGTTATGTGCCTCTACAGAAGTGTAACCATGATGTTATGTGCCTCTACAGAAGTGTCACCATGATGATATGTGCCTCTAAAGAAGTGTCACCATGATGTTATGTGCCTCTACAGAAGTGTAACCATGATGTTATGTGCCTCTACAGAAGTGTCACCATGATGTTATGTGCCTCTACAGAAGTGTCACCATGATGTTATGTGCCTCTACAGAAGTGTAACCATGATGATATGTGCCTCTACAGAATTGTCACCATGATGTTATGTGCCTCTACAGAAGTGTCACCATGATGTTATGTGCCTCTACAGAAGTGTAACCATGATGTTATGTGCCTCTACAGAAGTCTCACCATGATGTTATGTGCCTCTACAGAAGTGTAACCATGATGTTATGTGCCTCTACAGAAGTGTAACCATGATGTTATGTGCCTCTACAGAAGTGTAACCATGATGTTATGTGCCTCTACAGAAGTGTCACCATGATGTTATGTGCCTCTACAGAAGTGTCACCATGATGTTATGTGCCTCTACAGAAGTGTAACCATGATGATATGTGCCTCTACAGAATTGTCACCATGATGTTATGTGCCTCTACAGAAGTGTCACCATGATGTTATGTGCCTCTACAGAAGTGTAACCATGATGATATGTGCCTCTACAGAAGTGTCACCATGATGTTATGTGCCTCTACAGAAGTGTAACCATGATGTTATGTGCCTCTACAGAAGTGTAATCATGATGTTATGTGCCTCTACAGAAGTGTAACCATGATGTTATGTGCCTCTACAGAAGTGTCACCATGATGTTATGTGCCTCTACAGAAGTGTAACCATGATGATATGTGCCTCTACAGAAGTGTCACCATGATGTTATGTGCCTCTACAGAAGTGTCACCATGATGTTATGTGCCTCTACAGAAGTGTAACCATGATGTTATGTGCCTCTACAGAAGTGTAACCATGATGTTATGTGCCTCTACAGAAGTGTAACCATGATGTTATGTGCCTCTACAGAAGTGTCACCATGATGTTATGTGCCTCTACAGAAGTGTCACCATGATGTTATGTGCCTCTACAGAAGTGTCACCATGATGTTATGTGCCTCTACAGAAGTGTAACCATGATGTCATGTGCCTCTACTGAAGTGTAACCATGATGATATGTGCCTCTACAGAAGTGTCACCATGATGTTATGTGCCTTTACAGAAGTGTCACCATGATGTTATGTGCCTCTACAGAAGTGTCACCATGATGTTATGTGCCTCTACAGAATTGTCACCATGATGTTATGTGCCTCTACAGAAGTGTAACCATGATGTTATGTGCCTCTACAGAAGTGTCACCATGATGTTATGTGCCTCTACAGAAGTGTCACCATGATGTTATGTGCCTCTACAGAAGTGTCACCATGATGTTATGTGCCTCTACAGAAGTGTAACCATGATGTTATGTGCCTCTACAGAAGTGTCACCATGATGTTATGTGCCTCTACAGAAGTGTCACCATGATGATATGTGCCTCTATAGAAGTGTAACCATGATGTTATGTGCCTCTACAGAAGTGTCACCATGATGTTATAAGCCTCTACAGAAGTGTCACCATGATGTTATGTGCCTCTACAGAAGTGTCACCATGATGTTATGTGCCTCTACAGAAGTGTAACCATGATGTTATGTGCCTCTACAGAAGTGTAACCATGATGTTATGTGCCTCTACAGAAGTGTAACCATGATGTTATGTGCCTCTACAGAAGTGTCACCATGATGATATGTGCCTCTACAGAAGTGTCACCATGATGTTATGTGCCTCTACAGAAGTGTAACCATGATGATATGTGCCTCTACAGAAGTGTCACCATGATGTTATGTGCCTCTACAGAAGTGTCACCATGATGATATGTGCCTCTATAGAAGTGTAACCATGATGTTATGTGCCTCTACAGAAGTGTCACCATGATGTTATAAGCCTCTACAGAAGTGTCACCATGATGTTATGTGCCTCTACAGAAGTGTCACCATGATGTTATGTGCCTCTACAGAAGTGTAACCATGATGTTATGTGCCTCTACAGAAGTGTAACCATGATGTTATGTGCCTCTACAGATGTGTAACCATGATGTTATGTGCCTCTACAGAAGTGTCACCATGATGATATGTGCCTCTACAGAAGTGTCACCATGATGTTATGTGCCTCTACAGAAGTGTAACCATGATGATATGTGCCTCTACAGAATTGTCACCATGATGTTATGTGCCTCTACAGAAGTGTCACCATGATGTTATGTGCCTCTACAGAAGTGTAACCATGATGTTATGTGCCTCTACAGAAATGTAACCATGATGTTATGTGCCTCTACAGAAGTGTAACCATGATGTTATGTGCCTCTACAGAAGTGTAACCATGATGTTATGTGCCTCTACCGAAGTGTAACCATGATGTTATGTGCCTCTACAGAAGTGTCACCATGATGATATGTGCCTCTACAGAAGTGTCACCATGATGTTATGTGCCTCTACAGAAGTGTCACCATGATGTTATGTGCCTCTGCAGAAGTGTCACCATGATGTTATGTGCCTCTACAGAAGTGTCACTACGATGTTATGTGCCTCTACAGAAGTGTCACCATGATGTTATGTGCCTCTACAGAAGTGTAACCATGATGGTATGTGCCTCTACAGAAGTGTCACCATGATGTTATGTGCCTCTACAGAAGTGTAACCATCATGTTATGTGCCTCTACAGAAGTGTCACCATGATGTTATGTGCCTCTACAGAAGTGTCACCATGATGGTGTGTGCCTCTACAGAAGTGTCACCATGATGTTATGTGCCTCTACAGAAGTGTCACCATGATGATATGTGCCTCTATAGAAGTGTAACCATGATGTTATGTGCCTCTACAGAAGTGTAACCATGATGATATGTGCATCTACAGAAGTGTAACCATGATGTTCTGTGCCTCTACAGAAGTGTAACCATGATGTTATGTGCCTCTACAGAAGTGTCACCATGATGTTATGTGCCTCTACAGAAGTGTCACCATGATGTTATGTGCCTCTACAGAAGTGTAACCATGATGGTATGTGCCTCTACAGAAGTGTCACCATGATGTTATGTGCCTCTACAGAAGTGTCACCATGATGATATGTGCCTCTATAGAAGTGTAACCATGATGTTATGTGCCTCTACAGAAGTGTCACCATGATGATATGTGCCTCTACAGAAGTGTCACCATGATGTTATGTGCCTCTACAGAAGTGTCACCATGATGATATGTGCCTCTATAGAAGTGTAACCATGATGTTATGTGCCTCTACAGAAGTGTAACCATGATGTTATATGCCTCTACAGAAGTGTCACCATGATGTTATGTGCCTCTAGAGAAGTGTCACCATGATGTTATATGCCTCTACAGAAGTGTCACCATGATGTTATGTGCCTCTACAGAAGTGTCACTACGATGTTATGTGCCTCTACAGAAGTGTCACCATGATGTTATGTGCCTCTACAGAAGTGTAACCATGATGGTATGTGCCTCTACAGAAGTGTCACCATGATGTTATGTGCCTCTACAGAAGTGTCACCATGATGTTATGTGCCTCTACAGAAGTGTCACCATGATGATATGGGCCTCTATAGAAGTGTCACCATGATGTTATGTGCCTCTACAAAAGTGTAACTATGATGATATGTGCATCTACAGAAGTGTAACCATGATGTCATGTGCCTCTACAAAAGTGTAACCATGATGTTATGTGCATCTACAGAAGTGTAACCATGATGTCATGTGCCTCTACAGAAGTGTCACCATGATGTTAAGTGCCTCTACAAAAGTGTAACCATGATGTTATGTGCCTCTACAGAAGTGTAACCCTGATGTTATGTGCCTCTACAGAAGTGTCACCATGATGTTATGTGCCTCTACAGAAGTGTAACCATGATGTTATGTGCCTCTACAGAAGTGTAACCATGATGTTATGTGCCTCTACAGAAGTGTCACCATGATGTTATGTGCCTCTACAGAAGTGTCACCATGATGTTATGTGCCTCTACAAAAGTGTAACCATGATGTTATGTGCCTCTACAGAAGTGTAACCATGATGATATGTGCCTCTACAGAAGTGTCACCATGATGTTATGTGCCTCTACAGAAGTGTCACCATGATGTTATGTGCCTCTACAAAAGTGTAACCATGATGTTATGTGCCTCTACAGAAGTGTAACCATGATGTTATGTGCCTCTACAGAAGTGTCACCATGATGTTATGTGCCTCTACAGAAGTGTAACCATGATGTTATGTGCCTCTACAGAAGTGTCACCATGATGTTATGTGCCTCTACAGAAGTGTCACCATGATGTTATGTGTCTCTACAGAAGTGTCACCATGATGTTATGTGCCTCTACAGAAGTGTAACCATGATGTCATGTGCCTCTACTGAAGTGTAACCATGATGATATGTGCCTCTACAGAAGTGTCACCATGATGTTATGTGCCTCTACAGAAGTGTCACCATGATGTTATGTGCCTCTACAGAAGTGTCACCATGATGTTATGTGCCTCTACAGAATTGTCACCATGATGTTATGTGCCTCTACAGAAGTGTAACCATGATGTTATGTGCCTCTACAGAAGTGTCACCATGATGTTATGTGCCTCTACAGAAGTGTCACCATGATGTTATGTGCCTCTACAGAAGTGTCACCATGATGTTATGTGCCTCTACAGAAGTGTCACCATGATGATATGTGCCTCTATAGAAGTGTAACCATGATGTTATGTGCCTCTACAGAAGTGTCACCATGATGTTATGTGCCTCTACAGAAGTGTCACCATGATGTTATAAGCCTCTACAGAAGTGTCACCATGATGTTATGTGCCTCTACAGAAGTGTCACCATGATGTTATGTGCCTCTACAGAAGTGTCAAAATGATGTTATGTGCCTCTACAGAAGTGTAACCATGATGTTATGTGCCTCTACAGAAATGTAACCATGATGTTATGTGCCTCTACAGAAGTGTAACCATGATGTTATGTGCCTCTACAGAAGTGTCACCATGATGATATGTGCCTCTAAAGAAGTGTCACCATGATGTTATGTGCCTCTACAGAAGTGTAACCATGATGTTATGTGCCTCTACAGAAGTGTCACCATGATGTTATGTGCCTCTACAGAAGTGTCACCATGATGTTATGTGCCTCTACAGAAGTGTAACCATGATGATATGTGCCTCTACAGAATTGTCACCATGATGTTATGTGCCTCTACAGAAGTGTCACCATGATGTTATGTGCCTCTACAGAAGTGTAACCATGATGTCATGTGCCTCTACAGAAGTGTCACCATGATGTTATGTGCCTCTACAGAAGTGTAACCATGATGTTATGTGCCTCTACAGAAGTGTAACCATGATGTTATGTGCCTCTACAGAAGTGTAACCATGATGTTATGTGCCTCTACAGAAGTGTCACCATGATGTTATGTGCCTCTACAGAAGTGTCACCATGATGTTATGTGCCTCTACAGAAGTGTAACCATGATGATATGTGCCTCTACAGAATTGTCACCATGATGTTATGTGCCTCTACAGAAGTGTCACCATGATGTTATGTGCCTCTACAGAAGTGTAACCATGATGTTATGTGCCTCTACAGAAGTGTCACCATGATGTTATGTGCCTCTACAGAAGTGTCACCATGATGTTATGTGCCTCTACAGAAGTGTAACCATGATGTTATGTGCCTCTACAGAAGTGTAACCATGATGTTATGTGCCTCTACAGAAGTGTCACCATGATGTTATGTGCCTCTACAGAAGTGTAACCATGATGATATGTGCCTCTACAGAATTGTCACCATGATGTTATGTGCCTCTACAGAAGTGTCACCATGATGTTATGTGCCTCTACAGAAGTGTAACCATGATGTTATGTGCCTCTACAGAAGTGTAACCATGATGTTATGTGCCTCTACAGAAGTGTAACCATGATGTTATGTGCCTCTACAGAAGTGTCACCATGATGTTATGTGCCTCTACAGAAGTGTCACCATGATGTTATGTGCCTCTACAGAAGTGTCACCATGATGTTATGTGCCTCTACAGAAGTGTAACCATGATGTCATGTTC
Organism: Anomaloglossus baeobatrachus; assembly: GCF_048569485.1. Lineage (NCBI taxonomy): Eukaryota > Metazoa > Chordata > Amphibia > Anura > Aromobatidae > Anomaloglossus > Anomaloglossus baeobatrachus. The sequence continues at coordinate 227,152,017 of NC_134360.1, read as the reverse complement.
CTCTACGGAAGTGTAACCATGATGATATGTGCCTCTACAGAAGTGTCACCATGATGTTATGTGCCTCTACAGAAGTGTCACCATGATGTTATGTGCCTCTACAGAAGTGTCACCATGATGTTATGTGCCTCTACAGAATTGTCACCATGATGTTATGTGCCTCTACAGAAGTGTAACCATGATGTTATGTGCCTCTACAGAAGTGTCACCATGATGTTATGTGCCTCTACAGAAGTGTCACCATGATGTTATGTGCCTCTACAGAAGTGTCACCATGATGTTATGTGCCTCTACAGAAGTGTAACCATGATGTTATGTGCCTCTACAGAAGTGTCACCATGATGTTATGTGCCTCTACAGAAGTGTCACCATGATGATATGTGCCTCTATAGAAGTGTAACCATGATGTTATGTGCCTCTACAGAAGTGTCACCATGATGTTATAAGCCTCTACAGAAGTGTCACCATGATGTTATGTGCCTCTATAGAAGTGTCACCATGATGTTATGTGCCTCTACAGAAGTGTCACCATGATGTTATGTGCCTCTACAGAAGTGTAACCATGATGTTATGTGCCTCTACAGAAGTGTAACCATGATGTTATGTGCCTCTACAGAAGTGTAACCATGATGTTATGTGCCTCTACAGAAGTGTCACCATGATGATATGTGCCTCTACAGAAGTGTCACCATGATGTTATGTGCCTCTACAGAAGTGTAACCATGATGATATGTGCCTCTACAGAATTGTCACCATGATGTTATGTGCCTCTACAGAAGTGTCACCATGATGTTATGTGCCTCTACAGAAGTGTAACCATGATGTTATGTGCCTCTACAGAAGTGTAACCATGATGTTATGTGCCTCTACAGAAGTGTAACCATGATGTTATGTGCCTCTACAGAAGTGTAACCATGATGTTATGTGTCTCTACAGAAGTGTAACCATGATGTTATGTGCCTCTACAGAAGTGTCACCATGATGTTATCTGCCTCTACTGAAGTGTCACCATGATGTTATGTGCCTCTACAGAAGTGTCACCATGATGTTATGTGCCTCTACAGAAGTGTAACCATGATGATATGTGCCTCTACAGAAGTGTCACCATGATGTTATGTGCCTCTACAGAAGTGTCACCATGATGTTATGTGCCTCTACAGAAGTGTCACCATGATGTTATGTGCCTCTACAGAAGTGTCACTACGATGTTATGTGCCTCTACAGAAGTGTCACCATGATGTTATGTGCCTCTACAGAAGTGTAACCATGATGGTATGTGCCTCTACAGAAGTGTCACCATGATGTTATGTGCCTCTACAGAAGTGTAACCATCATGTTATGTGCCTCTACAGAAGTGTCACCATGATGTTATGTGCCTCTACAGAAGTGTCACCATGATGTTATGTGCCTCTACAGAAATGTAACCATGATGTTATGTGCCTCTACAGAAGTGTCACCATGATGTTATGTGCCTCTACAGAAGTGTCACCATGATGTTATGTGCCTCTACAGAAGTGTCACCATGATGATATGTGTCTCTATAGAAGTGTAACCATGATGTTATGTGCCTCTACAGAAGTGTAACCATGATGATATGTGCATCTACAGAAGTGTAACCATGATGTTATGTGCCTCTACAGAAGTGTCACCATGATGTTATGTGCCTCTACAGAAGTGTCACTACGATGTTATGTGCCTCTACAGAAGTGTCACCATGATGTTATGTGCCTCTACAGAAGTGTAACCATGATGGTATGTGCCTCTACAGAAGTGTCACCATGATGTTATGTGCCTCTACAGAAGTGTCACCATGATGATATGTGCCTCTATAGAAGTGTAACCATGATGTTATGTGCCTCTACAGAAGTGTCACCATGATGATATGTGCCTCTACAGAAGTGTAACCATGATGATATGTGCCTCTATAGAAGTGTAACCATGATGTTATGTGCCTCTACAGAAGTGTAACCATGATGTTATATGCCTCTACAGAAGTGTAACCATGATGTTATGTGCCTCTACAGAAGTGTCACCATGATGTTATGTGCCTCTACAGAAGTGTAACCATGATGTTATATGCCTCTACAGAAGTGTAACCATGATGTTATGTGCCTCTACAGAAGTGTCACCATGATGATATGTGCCTCTACAGAAGTGTCACCATGATGTTATGTGCCTCTACAGAAGTGTCACCATGATGATATGTGCCTCTACAGAAGTGTAACCATGATGTTATATGCCTCTACAGAAGTGTTACCATGATGATATGTGCATCTACAGAAGTGTAACCATGATGTCATGTGCCTCTACAGAAGTGTCACCATGATGTTATGTGCCTCTAGAGAAGTGTCACCATGATGTTATATGCCTCTACAGAAGTGTCACCATGATGTTATGTGCCTCTATAGAAGTGTCACTACGATGTTATGTGCCTCTACAGAAGTGTCACCATGATGTTATGTGCCTCTACAGAAGTGTAACCATGATGGTATGTGCCTCTACAGAAGTGTCACCATGATGTTATGTGCCTCTACAGAAGTGTCACCATGATGTTATGTGCCTCTACAGAAGTGTCACCATGATGATATGTGCCTCTATAGAAGTGTCACCATGATGTTATGTGCCTCTACAAAAGTGTAACTATGATGATATGTGCATCTACAGAAGTGTAACCATGATGTCATGTGCCTCTACAAAAGTGTAACCATGATGTTATGTGCATCTACAGAAGTGTAACCATGATGTCATGTGCCTCTACAGAAGTGTCACCATGATGTTATGTGCCTCTACAAAAGTGTAACCATGATGTTATGTGCCTCTACAGAAGTGTAACCCTGATGTTATGTGCCTCTACAGAAGTGTCACCATGATGTTATGTGCCTCTACAGAAGTGTCACCATGATGTTATGTGCCTCTACAGAAGTGTCACCATGATGTTATGTGCCTCTACAGAAGTGTAACCATGATGTTATGTGCCTCTACAGAAGTGTAACCATGATGTTATGTGCCTCTACAGAAGTGTCACCATGATGTTATGTGCCTCTACAGAAGTGTCACCATGATGTTATGTGCCTCTACAGAAGTGTCACCATGATGTTATGTGCCTCTACAAAAGTGTAACCATGATGATATGTGCCTCTACAGAAGTGTAATCATGATGTCATGTGCCTCTACAAAAGTGTAACCATGATGATATGTGCCTCTACAGAAGTGTAACCATGATGGTGTGTGCCTCTACAGAAGTGTAACCATGATGTCATGTGCCTCTACAAAAGTGTAACCATGATGATATGTGCCTCTACAGAAGTGTCACCATGATGTTATGTGCCTCTACAGAAGTGTCACCATGATGTTATGTGCCTCTACAGAAGTGTCACCATGATGTTATGTGCCTCTACAGAAGTGTAACCATGATGTTATGTGCCTCTACAGAAGTGTAACCATGATGTTATGTGCCTCTACAGAAGTGTCACCATGATGTTATGTGCCTCTACAGAAGTGTCACCATGATGTTATGTGCCTCTACAGAAGTGTCACCATGATGTTATGTGCCTCTACAAAAGTGTAACCATGATGATATGTGCCTCTACAGAAGTGTAATCATGATGTCATGTGCCTCTACAAAAGTGTAACCATTATGTTATGTGCCTCTACAAAAGTGTAACCATGATGTTATGTGCATCTACAGAAGTGTAATCATGATGTCATGTGCCTCTACAAAAGTGTAACCATGATGATATGTGCCTCTACAGAAGTGTAACCATGATGTCATGTGCCTCTACAAAAGTGTAACCATTATGTTATGTGCCTCTACAAAAGTGTAACCATGATGTTATGTGCATCTACAAAAGTGTAACCATGATGTTATGTGCCTCTACAAAAGTGTAACCATGATGATATGTGCCTCTACAGAAGTGTAACCATGATGGTGTGTGCCTCTACAGAAGTGTAACCATGATGTCATGTGCCTCTACAGAAGTGTCACCATGATGTTATGTGCCTCTACAGAAGTGTCACCATGATGTTATGTGCCTCTACAAAAGTGTAACCATGATGTTATGTGCCTCTGCAGAAGTGTCACCATGATGTTATGTGCCTCTACAGAAGTGTCACCATGATGTTATGTGCCTCTACAGAAGTGTCACCATGATGTTATGTGCCTCTACAGAAGTGTCACCATGATGTCATGTGCCTCTACTGAAGTGTCACCATGATGTTATGTGCCTCTACAGAAGTGTCACCATGATGATATGTGCCTCTACAGAAGTGACACCATGATGTTATGTGCCTCTACAGAAGTGTCACCATGATGATATGTGCCTCTACAGAAGTGTCACCATGATGTTATGTGCCTCTACAGAAGTGTAACCATCATGTTATGTGCCTCTACAGAAGTGTCACCATGATGTTATGTGCCTCTACAGAAGTGTCACCATGATGATATGTGCCTCTACAGAAGTGTCACCATGATGTTATATGCCTCTACAGAAGTGTAACCATGATGTTATGTGCCTCTACAGAAGTGTCACCATGATGATATGTGCCTCTACAGAAGTGTCACCATGATGTTATGTGCCTCTACAGAAGTGTAACCATCATGTTATGTGCCTCTACAGAAGTGTCACCATGATGTTATATGCCTCTACAGAAGTGTTACCATGATGTTATGTGGCTCTACAGAAGTGTAGCCATTGTGACAGGTGCTGTTTTGAAAGTATAAAATATTATTATTATAATAGCACCAGTTATTCCATGGCGCTTTACATGTGAAAGGGGTGTACATAATAGGGACAAGTACAATAATCATAATCAATACAAGGCACAGACTGGTACAGGAGGAAAGAGGTCCCTGCCCGTGAGGGCTCACAGTCTACAGGAGGAGAGAGGACCCTGCCCGTGAGGGCTCACAGTCTACAGGAGGAGAGAGGACCCTGCCCGCGAGGGCTCACAGTCTACAGGAGGCGAGAGGTCCCTGCCCACGAGAGCTCACAGTCTACAGGAGGAGAGAGGATCCTGCCCGCGAGGGTCACAGTCTATAGGAGGAGAGAGGACTATTCCCACAGTCTACAGGAGGAGAGAGGACCCTGCTCACGAGGGCTCACAGTCTACAGGAGGCGGCGTTATATCAGACTGAGGGTTACGGCAGGTTGTAGGCTTGTTGGAAGAGGTGGGTCCTCAGGTTCCTTTTGAGGCTTGTCAAGATGTACGCTGTATATTTCCTGTCTGTTCTTTCTCTGTATAGTCCTCATTCAATGCACTGGAATTTAGTTTATTGCCAGTAGATTAACCAGAGAACTAATAATACATAGGATAGGCAGCTGATAGTACTTACCTATATGTGCCCTTTATATGCCACAATCGGTATTATTGTGGCACACAAGGGGTTAACAGCCAGCGCTTCCTCTGATGTCTGCCATTGGGGCTGTGGCTTTTTCCTCGTTCTCGATCACACTTACATGGTGTCGGCGGCACCATTATCACTTTACTGTAGACCTATTACCCACCTACAAATGAACATTAGCCAGATGTCAACGCAGACACATAGACACCAGCGCGTTTCATGTATTCTGCAGCTGGGAAGTTTTCTTTCTGTTTCTACTTCTTTTTTTTTTGTGTCTGCATGAAACGAACCATCTGCTGGATAATGAATATTCATTAGTCAGAACACAACCACATAAGCGCCAGGGGGAACTCTGCTTCAGGGGAGACGTCAGGTGAAGTGATCAAGGCGCAAGACAAGGGACTTAACTACTGGCATGTGTTATGTGACCTCCAAGTGGTATGGAACCACAATAATGCACCCATAGTAGTCTATGGGGTCAAACAGTATCTTGAAGTTAATAGTAATGAGCTGTAATACTATCCACAGCCACTAGATAAGGGTGGCACTATTTGGGGGAAAAAACAAGAGAGGTTTTTATAAGCATCCAACCCCAATAAATGATCCTTATATTTTTTTATCAGATTTATTATATAATATGATATGAAGACAATCTGCAGATAACCAGAGAACAATCTAGAGGAATTAGGCTGGGGGGGTTCTTGTTCCTCAACAGGAAATGGGGGTGTGAACAAATTTTATATACCAATATCAGTGATATTGGGGTATTTAAGGGTTTAACTGGCAGAAATCAGCAGTAGGGGTAGATGGGGAGCTAATTTTTGTCTTTCTACAGAAAGTGTTAACAACTCTGTCTTTCTACAGGAAGTAACTGTAGGTCTTTGTCTATACAGTAAGTGAGGCAGGTCTTTATCTTTCTACAGGAAGTAGAGGCCGGTCTTTATCTTTCTACAGGAAGTAGGGGCGGGTCTTTGTCTTTCTACAGGAAGTAGAGGCCGGTCTTTATCTTTCTACAGGAAGTATAAGCAGGTCTCTATCTTTCTACAGGAAGTAGAGGCCGGTCTTTGTCTTTCTACAGGAAATGGGACAGGTGTTTCTTTCTACAGGAAGTGGGAGAGGGTCTTTGTCTTTCTACAAGAAGTAGAAGCATCTCTTTGTCTTTCTACAGGAAGTAGAGGCAGGTCTTTATCTTTCTACAGGAAGTAGAGCCAGGTCTTTATCTTTCTACAGGAAGTAGAGGCAGGTCTTTATCTTTCTACAGGAAGTAGAGGCAGGTCTTTATCTTTCTACAGGAAGTAGGAGCAGGTCTTTGTCTTTCTACAGGAAGTAGGGGCGGGTCTTTGTTTTTCTACAGGAAATGGGACAGGTGTTTCTTTCTACAGGAAGTGGGAGAGGGTCTTTGTCTTTCTACAGGAAGTAGGGGCAGGTCTTTGTCTTTCTACAGAAGTAGGGACGGGTCTTTGTCTTTCTACAGGAAGTAGAGGCAGGTCTTTGTCTTTCTACAGGAAGTAGAGGCAGGTCTTTATCTTTCTACAGGAAGTAGAGGCAGGTCTTTATCTTTCTACAGGAAGTAGGAGTGGGTCTTTGTCTTTCTACAGGAAGTAGGGGCGGGTTTTTGTTTTTCTACAGAAAGTGGGACAAGTGTTTCTTTCTACAGGAAGTGGGAGAGGGTCTTTGTCTTTCTACAGGAAGTAGGAGCAGGTCTCTATCTTTCTACAGGAAGTAGAGGCAGGTCTTTATCTTTCTACAGGAAGTAGAGCCAGGTCTTTATCTTTTTACAGGAAGTAGAGGCAGGTCTTTATCTTTCTACAGGAAGTAGAGGCAGGTCTTTATCTTTCTACAGGAAGTAGAGGCAGGTCTTTATCTTTCTACAGGAAGTAGAGGCAGGTCTTTATCTTTCTACAGGAAGTAGGAGCAGGTCTTTGTCTTTCTACAGGAAGTAGAGACAGGTCTTTATCTTTCTACAGGAAGTAGGAGCAGGTCTTTGTCTTTCTACAGGAAGTAGGGGCGGGTCTTTGTTTTTCTACAGGAAATGGGACAGGTGTTTCTTTCTACAGGAAGTGGGAGAGGGTCTTTGTCTTTCTACAGGAAGTAGGGGCAGGTCTTTGTCTTTCTACAGAAGTAGGGACGGGTCTTTGTCTTTCTACAGGAAGTAGAGGCAGGTCTTTGTCTTTCTACAGGAAGTAGAGGCAGGTCTTTATCTTTCTACAGGAAGTAGAGGCAGGTCTTTATCTTTCTACAGGAAGTAGGAGTGGGTCTTTGTCTTTCTACAGGAAGTAGGGGCGGGTTTTTGTTTTTCTACAGAAAGTGGGACAAGTGTTTCTTTCTACAGGAAGTGGGAGAGGGTCTTTGTCTTTCTACAGGAAGTAGGGGCAGGTCTTTGTCTTTCTACAGGAACTAGGGACGGGTCTTTGTCTTTTTACAGGAAGTAGGGACGGGTCTTTGTCTTTCTAGAGGAAGTAGGGACGGGTCTTTGTCTTTCTAGAGAAAGTGAAGGCAGATCTTTGTCTTACTACAGGAAGTGAAGGTGAGGGGGTGGGGATTTCTACCTTTTTTCCTGTTGCTGAACATCTTACAAAGCTGGGTAGAACTTAAGTCTGGCATCTGTATGATGGCGTATTTTAGTGGTTTGATGATCCCTTTATGCCTCCTAAAAATAAGCTGATTGCAGGTTGATCCTTCTACAAGCCCAAGCAGGGGAATGTGATAAGTTAGGGAACCTGGCTGCATGTATACAATTCCTATACAGCACCACTGGAGGTCAAGTGAAGAATTACATGATGTCTATTAAAATGAAAGGGGTTGTTCTGAACTTTTATGTTGATGACCTATCCTTAGCATCAGTCCTCGATGCTGGCGGCAAGTGAAAGTGCTCAGGTGCGAAGTTGCATATCACTACTACATGAACTGCATTGTGTCTGTGGCCGGGTACTGCCCATCTGCCCACTACTGATTTGAATAAAGTGTAATGACGGCGTCACACGGTACGATATATCGGGCGATATATCATCGTGGTCACGGATTCTGTGATGCACATACGGCATCATTAGAGATGTCGTACCGCGTGACACCTCCGAACGACTGTGAACGAGCAAAAATACTCACCTTATTGAGTATGACATGTATTTAGTATGACCTCGTTGACACGTCGTTCATTTTCAAAATGTCGGTCATCCTTCTGTGCTCCGGTTGTTCATTGTTCCCAAGGCAGCACACATCGCTCCGTGTGACACCCCGGGAACAACGAACACAGCTTACCTGCATCCCGCCGGCAATGTGGAAGGAAGGAGGTGGGCGGAATGTTACGTCACGCTCATCTCCGCTCCTCCGCTTCTATTGGCCGGCGGCTGTGTGATGTCGCTGTGACGCGGAACGACCCTCCCCCTTCAGGAAGAGGATGTTCGCCGCCAGCAGCGAGGTTGTCCAGGAGATAAGTACGTGTAACGGCGGTTACCGACTTTGTGCGCCATGGGCAATGAATTGCCCGTGACGCACAAACGACGGGGGCGCATGCGATCGCACGATAAATCGCCCCGTGTGACGCCGGCATAACTGTGCAGGTCCACAACTGAGCATTTCCGATCGCCGCCAGCACCGGAAACAGCTGATCGTGAGGAGTGCCGGGTGTTACACCTCCACGAACAAACTACCATGGGAGGTAGTGAACTCTCCATCAATGGACATCTTGAAGCGGAAATTGGATAAACATATAGCTGGGATGATTTAGGAAAACCTGCACTTGCAGGAGGTTGAACCCGATGGCCCTTCAGGTTCCTTCCAACTGTATCATTTTATGATTCTATGAGATATTGATGACCTCTGCTAAGGATAGGCTATCTATGTAAAAGTCACAAACATCTCCTTTATTGAGATGTCTGTGTGCTCTGGAGAAGAAGACTTCATGGCTAATTGATGGTGATGCCTCAATCTAAACCAGGCCACGTAGGAGCCACTATCCAGTGTTAATGAGAGACCTCATTATAGTGGACAAAAGTCAGAAAGTGTTAATTCCTCTGATCATTATGTCTGCATCATTTTGAAATTTGGAGCCACATGAATCCACTTCATGTTTTTGTAGGTGTCATGTCCGCACCGCGCTGTCAGTTCCTGCGCCGAGGAGAAGCCGCCTGTGTTGATTGACCGATGGAGAGTTTAGCTTGACTGATCACACGGTATGTCTCATGGAAATGAGAATGTAATGAAGCCAAGTTGTTGGGCAACTACTGAAACAAATCATATTTATTGGTTAATTAAGCGTGTTTCTGGTGTGTGCGCCATACTCAATAATTACAGCAGGATATATCGGCTCCCGGATTCAAGGTGCGACAGTGTCCATAATGAGTTTTGCAGCCGGTGCATTTTATGGCGTCTGAAAGCAGGAACGGATTGACAAGTTTAATGATCAAACAAATTATGTTCACATATACAATATGCAGAATACAAAAAAGGAAAAAGTCCCTATTAATAATGAGCCGAAATGTAAGTACAGAATTAGAGACGAGCGAAGCTCCCAAAATTCATTGCAGCAGATTCTGTCCGATCCAAATCCAAAAGATTTCCAAAAAGATGTTTATTGTGCTCTAAGGTCTTTCCAGACCACAAAGTATAGTAAATGGAGAGGAGAAAAAAGGTTAAAAATGACTAAAAGATAGGACTCACCTGTTCTGGAGTTGTAGCTTCCTCCGGTCTTCTGATCTTCCTGTACCGTCTATGGAGAACCCCACAGGGCCGGGGGAGTATTTGGGATTACTCGTCACCGGGCTGGTACAGGTCAGGGATGTCACGGGTGGCCCTGCCCGGCTTCGTGACCCCGAGGTGTCCACGAAAAGGGGTTTAGGAGATGGGATGAGGATGTTGGGTGTAGTAGTTGTCTCGTGATGCCACTTGTGGTATGCGGCCAGGGATTAGCCGCCGCTGCGGGTGTTGTCCTCTGGGGTGGATGGTGTCGCAGCAAGGATGGTTCGGCTCCCCACAGGTGGAGCAGGACCCGGGGAGGATGATGGGGGTCATAGTCTATGGTGTAGTACACTGGGGTGCAGGGCTGAGTACGCCCACAGTAACTGGACAACACAGACTGGTAGTTTCCTTTACCTTTACTTGTCAGTTGTTATGGTCCCAAAGTTACCATGGTCTGGTCATCCGGGAAGCAGTGAGGAATCTCTCGTTGCCAGGTGGGTTGGAGGCCTTCCTTAGTGCGCTCTGTGTGTGGGTCGCTGTGGCCTGAGGCAGCACAGTGTCACACTTCCTGGATTCGGTTTGCCTTGTTCCTTGTGGCGGGCAGCGAGAGCCAGATGTGGGGCCCACTTGTATTTCTGCAGCCCCGGGCTATATTGTGCTACTTTGCCTTGGGAGTCTCTGGTAGGCCAGGGGATGTGGAATCTCTTTCTTTTCGGGTTTTACTGCTGGACCGTTAATCTGGCGCCCCTGACCTGGTCAGGCACCACTGAGTACTGCACCCATGCTGGGGGCAGTACAATACAGGTAATCCAGAAGGCTGACCGAGGTGTGACTACACAGGCGCATAGTAATCAGGTCTCACACATCTACCTTTGGGAGGACCCCTGGGGAATCCAGGAGGGGGCGTGGCCTCCATGTCCACTCAAGGTGTGTGGTAGAGAGCCTGGTTGCTAGGTTGCGTAGGCAAGAACCGGAGAGGAGGAAGTAGTGAGCCAGTTAGTGAGTGCAGCTCAGGGACAGCAGTCGCATGCAGCAGACCCTGGAGTCTGTCACAATCTGACAGCATACGCTCAGTGACTACCGACGGGGGAGATCGGTCACCTGGTAGTGCCACCCGAAATCCACCCAAGGCTAGAGAGAGCAAAGGGGTGGCAGAGTAAGGGGACTGCCAGGGAGGTACCAGGCCCGCAAGGGTAACAGGTCCCAGTGCAGAGATTTATCCAATTTTCTCCTGCCAAACCTGCCGGTAGGGGCACTTCAGACCCACACCATACCATCACAGAGTCCGCAGCCACGTAGCAAAGAGAGGGCCCATAGTTCACAGGAGGCAAGCAGCCGGAGTGACCGGGTCCAGGCTACAAGCAAACGGGCTGAAACGAGGGGAGAACAGGCAGCAGCAACTTCCCTGGGTGACCCCCGTAGGGACTTCAAGTCGGGGTCATGTCGCGGGCGGAGGAGGGGACGCCACGCTCTCCCACTGCTCGGGTCCGGCTGCCGCGGCTGCTGCGGCCTGCCGCTGTTCGGTGGCTCGAGCGATGGGCCGGATCCCGGGGACTCGAGCGGCACTCCTCGCCCGTGAGTGAAAGGGGGTTTTTGGGTGTGGGGATTGTTTATTGTCCGTGACGCCACCCACGGTTGTGGTGATTTGTTGACACCACCGCTGCTCTGTATGGGGATCCCGGGAGGGATGGTATGGAGCAGCCAGTTGTTGTGTTGCCCCTCCGTGGGTAGAGGTTGGTGATCCCGGGGCCCAGTGATGAGGTGGGAGATGCAGGGCTTGGTGGGCGCAGGGACGCGGGGGCAGCGCTGTGCCTTGCGGCACTGTGGTACTCACTCAGCCTGAGACGATGACACAGTTCTCGGTAAAACACACGGCTGGAAAAACGGTTCCCACGGACGGCTGCACTTGCTTTCCCCAGTAGGTGATGGTGACGGTCCCTCTGTCCTGCACCTATGATGATAATGGTTGCGATGGGTTCCCACCGGTAACCCGCTCCCCGGCTTGGATATGGGCCGGAGGAGCCCTACTTTGCCCGCAGGCGCTGGCCCTGAGAAACTGGTGCCCTGGCGGTGGCGGTGTCTCTCCGTTGCGGTTAGACTGTTGCCTTCAATCGGGACTTGGTTGTTGGGAGACAGACGTCCCCTTCACTGACGGATTTGGCAAATTATGGCGACTCCTAGCCTTGCCGGGATCCGAAAGGCCCCTGCCCTGGTGCTGACTGTTCTTCGTATACTGCTCCAGTCCGCCGGGTCACCACCCGTCCGCGGTCCTTCCAGCAACCTCCGAGCAGTCCCCCTGCAGACTATCACCGCCGTCTGCTGACCTTGCTGTCACTGTCCGGGGCACACACCCGGACCAACTTCAGGCTCGCTTAACTGTTCCTTTTCTCTGCCTCTACTCTCCCTGTTTACTCCTTCACTTCCCTAGCTTAACTCTGTTCTTCTTCCTGTCCAAACTCTATCTGCCTGGTTCTCCCGCCTCCAGGGCTGTGTACTCCTCGGTGGGCGGAGCCACCCGCCTGGCCCACCCCCTGGTGTGAACATCAGCCCCTGGAGGAAGGCAACAAGGATTTTAGGTTAGCCTTGGTGTTCCTAACTGGGGTGTAGGGTGTGGTGGTGTGATGACCTGTGACCCCTGGTTTGCCCAGGGCGTCACAGTCACCACAAAAACGCACAGGGCTAGGAAGGCGAGTTGGTAGTCACCCTCATCAGCCAGCCAGAAGCATACCTGGTTCCAGCCTGGTTCATCCCAGCTACGCCCGGGTTACTCACCCTGCCATCTACTGTGAGTAAAAACCCTGAAAGACTATCTGGACTGTGTCTGAGTCATTCTGCGACCTGTGGTTCCACACACATACACAGGGCCCTGGGGCTTGCCTCACTCTCGGGAGGCCACTACAACTGACTGCACCCACCATCAGCCCCAGGTGTCCCCTAATCTGCAGTGGCAGTCACCCTGACCGCAACACCGAGAGTGGCATCAAAAAAATCCCAAAAGAAGGTTCCCTACCTGTGACCAGACTGTTCATCCACGTGGAGTCCCTGAAGGTAATGCACCGACACAACACCTGCGGGGCTTTACATTAGCACCCAACAGTCAAGGACCCCAGTGTCCTGATTTCTGCGCATGGTCCTAGAAAGCTTACAGACAGCTCTCTTACAGCGACCTTTCTCCTTCCTCACCACTCGTGTTGAGAGGTCTCTCCTCCTGTTCCTCTCTCTAACCCCTCCCCAGCCCAAAATGCACAGGGAAGCTCGCCCCAAACAGAACTTGAGTTCCCCCTTCTGGCCTGAATTGGGAAGTGTTGTATGTGATTGTAACTGATCTCCCCGCTGCTTCCAGGCATAGCATTGCCCTCCGGTGAGGAGAACAACGCCACTGTGGCTCCCATGACCACTGGGGTGCCACAACTAGATCTCATGCGGTTCCGCTGGTCGTGATGGACATCATTGACATTTGTTGCGCCCCACGTAACCGCTCAGGGCAATATACGTCATTGAGCACTAGCTAGCACCAAAAGATTTGAAGACCTGTGGATCCGGTGGAGGACCGGGCGGGGAGCTGGATAGGAGACTATAATCTTTTATTATTTCAAAAACATTCCAGAGGCTCCCAGTAAAAGCAGAACCTCCCGGACTCCTGGAACAGTTAGTAAAACTCCTGGTTACAGCAGAATCCTCAAAAAGAGCAGCGCTCCTCTGACCTTTGCTTTTTACTGCCATAATACCAAGTTTCAGCACTAAAAGGGGCAGAATGGAACATGGATGCTACATGAGCTTCTGGAAAGCAGGAGAAAATTTGGCTACATTCTTGAGATATCCTATTAAAATGATTTATGGGCTGCAAACCACAGCACAACCTCTGGGTGACCACATACAAACATATGAAGCATAAACATCTCCAGACAGAGTATCACAAAATCCTTTTTTTATTTTTTTGACCTTTTAAAGATGTTCCTCTCACACAATACGTCTGTGGAGATATCAAGCTAAGAGGAAAGGTGAATATGGACACTTTTGTAATAACGGATAATAAACGTGTTACATGTCTACCACGTAACATAAATGATGAATATGGATCAAGACTGTTTTAAAGTTGATGCTGCTTCTAAGAAAAGTTACCTCTAGAGTTGAGCAAGTACCTAACAATTCGTACTCACAATACTCATAACGAGCACTGTCTAATACTCGCATATTCATTCCGAATAGCATGTGCAATGTAAGTCAATGGGGAATACTCGTAATGTAACGAGTAACCCGAATGCCGTACTATTTGCTACTGGCAAGAACAGAACGGCATTCGGGTTACTCGTTACTTTGCGAGTTTTTCCCATTGACTTGCACTGCACACACTATTTGGAATGAATACACGAGTATTAGACAGTACTCGTTATGAGTATAGCGAGTATGAATAGTTAGGTACTCACTCCACTCTCGTTGCCTCCTTTTCAGTTGTATAGGTGTATGGCATATTGACGACTAGCCTATCATAGATTCATCCCCACTTTGCAAACGACAATCCTCCTCAGCTCCGCACTGTCCTGTGCCACGACTTACAACATCCAAATCATTAATTCTGCAGCCAACACCTCTGGTTTCCCTGTCTCCCTACAGAGGGACAAGCTTTTTCTCTTGCAAAGTTGGGTAGTTTAATCCCACCTACAACCCTGCCCCTCGTCATCGTATGCCCAGAGCTCACTGGAAAAACCGATTTTACACTAACCCTTCCCCCTTTCACTCCAGAAGTCTCAGGAAATCCAGGACAGTTTGCAACTTTGCTCCTGGTTTCCATGTCCTGCAGACACCCACAATACTTAGGCCTAAAGCCTGCTTTACACGCTGCAATGTTACCTACGTCCTGCGGCTCCCGGCCCACAATGCGGAAGGAAGGAGGTGGGCGGGATGTTTACGTCCCGCTCAGCTCCACCCCTCCACTTCTATTGGCCGGCTGCCGCGTGACGTCTATGTGATGCTGAACATCCCTCCCACTCCAGGAAGTGGATGTTCGCCGCCCACATCGAGGTCGTATGGAAGATAAGTACGTGTGACGGGGGTTAATCGTTTGTGTGGCACGTTCAACAAATTGAACGTGCCACACATGCGATCGGGGCGTTGCAAATAGCATATGATATCGTATGCGAAATTGCAACGTGTAAACCAGGCTTAACATCTCATGCAGATCACCTTTGTAGGTTGTAACTGAATTCCTCCACTGTCCTTCCCGACAGTACGATGGTGCAGATGATCAATGCCGAGCTCCTCATGGGCGTAGCCAATTTTCCAATTATGTTACACACACGACACATACAATAGACCTGCTTGGCACAGTGGCCCATCTGCAAAACAAAGCTACATCTGAGAAGAAGTCACTGTGCAAACTTATTGTACATCTAAAGTAACAAGAAACCAGCAAAAGATACATATCCTGCAAATTAGGGGCAAGGAACAGATTACTGGTGGTTGACGGCACTAGTGGCACAGGACGTTGCACCAGGCTGCGGCACCTGTTGAATGTTTTTGATTCATTAGGAGTGAGAATATTGCCGCTATGATACAGCTTAATGCGGACGCAGCAATGGCAATCTCTGGAAATGTTCTACAGTTGTCCAATACACAAAAGAATTTGGAGCAAAAAAAGTTTTAGTAGTTGGAAACTTTTTTCATTTGATTGGAATTTCCGTAACCAGTTAATTCTATCATTCATTAACGTTCTTCACAGATCCGCAGTCAATAAGTCCTTATAGCGTCCAATCACCGGGCCTAGCTGTGTACGTTTCGTTGAAACTTTGCAATTTATTTTTTGTAAGCGGAGACTCGTCTGTCGGAGAATTGACTTGCAAGATTTGGTTCCAAGTTTATTGCCTTAGAGACAAATGTTGTTCTATATATCAATGTTCTCCGGTACAGATCTCCGATGACTCGCCAGTGTTAGGTCCTCGCTAATTTACGTGTAATTAACCAATTAATGATGCATTGCCCGGCAGCCTGCTACAATTCCCATAAACTTTGTCAGCGACCTTCAGCGCCCATGGTTTAGAAATCCCTCTATCCCTGCGCAGTTTATGCTGCAGAATCAGCGTCTGACTGCAACTGGGTTCTATTGGGGAAAAATATCTATTCTACATATATACAGTTAGGTCCATATATATGTGGACACTGACACAAATTTTGATTTTTTTCTTTGTTTACTGAAACATATACAAGCTATAGTTATATAATGGACATGGACATAATGTCCTGACTTATCGCTTTCATTTGAGGGTTTCCACATTAAAATTTGATGAAGGGTTTAGGAGTTTCAGCTCCTTTACATGCGCCCCCCTGACTTTAAAGAGCCCACAATTAATTGGACAATTGACTGAAATTTGGTCTCATGGGCCTGTGTGGGCAATTCCTTTGTTATTTCATTCTCAATTAAGCACATAAAAGGCCTGGAGGTGATTTGAGGTGCGGTGCTGCATTTTGAAGTTTTGGCTGAGAACTAAACATGGTCAAAGGAGCTCTCAATGCAGGTGAAACAAGCCATCCTTCAGCTGAGAAAACAGGAAAAAAAAAAATCTCAGAAATTGCTACAATATTAGGAGTGGCTAAATCTACAGTTTGGTACATCCTGAGAAAGAAAGCATCGGTGACCTCAACAAAGTAAAAAAAAACCTGGATGCCCATAGAAAACAACAGTGGTGGATGATTGCAGAATAATTACCCTGGTCCTCGCGCTGCACTGCGTTGTGTCCCATCTTCCCCTGCCGGCCGGAAGCACCCGGTATCGCCGGATGTGGTGAGTGAGTGCATGCGATCTGGTGTGTGACTGTGTGTGTGACCTGATGTGTGTATGAAGGCCCCTTTACACACTGCAACATCGCTAGCGATATCGCTGTAACGTCACCGGTTTTGTGACGTAATAGCAACCTCCCCAGCGATATTGCAGTGTGTGACATGCATCAGCGACCTGGCCCCCGCTGTGAGGTCGCTGATCGCTACAAATCTTTCAGGACTATTTTTTGGTCCTTTGTTTCCCGCTGCGCAGCATGCATCGGTGTGTTTGACACCGTTACAACGACATCGTTAGCGACCCAGACCATAGGTGTGCTAGCGTTCCCTGCTGTGTGACACGTCCCCAACGACCAGCGAGGTCATTCTGCAGGTCCGTATCGCTGCTGCGTCATTGGCAAGATCTACCTGTTTGACAGCTCACCAGCAAATTCCAGCGATCCCAGCCAGGTCGGGATCACTGGTCGGATCGTGTGTAAAGGGGCCTTGAGTATGAGTGTGTGTGTGTGATCTGCTGTGGGTGTCTATGATCTGATTGTGTGTGTGTTATGCGATTTGATGTGTGTGTAGGAGTATGAATGTGTGTGTGCGATCTAATGTGTGTGCGCGTGTATGTGTGTGTATATGAGTATGAATGTGTGTGTGTGTGCGCGTGTATGTGTGTGTATGTGTATGAATGTGTGTGTGCATGTGACCTGATGTGTGTGAGTGTGTCGGCCAGAAGCCGGGGATGCAGCCTGGTGCTTACCTGCTGGGAGCGTCCACCGAAGATTGCAGGAGAACCTGGGAGCCTCACAGATGTCCAGGGTCATAAGAAAAATTCTCCTGGGAAAGGAGGTCTGCTTTTTTGGGGGTAAACGCACCCCGAATCGTGTTTCCCCAATAAGCCCTCCCATGAAAATAAGCTCTAGCGCTTTTTCAGGGTAAAAAAAAAATATATAACATAGTGTCTTAGGCTAGGTTCACATTTCCGCTAAAATGTATCAGTCAAAATCCGCTGCTAAGGTAAACAACGGAATCCGTTTTGCTGATTCCGTTGTGTCCCATAGACTTGCATTAGTGGCGGATTGCGACTGATGACCCTGCGTTGCGTCTGCTGCGTCGCGGTCCGTCGTTTTTTGACTGACTGCCGGGTGGAAACAACGCAGAATGTAACGTTTTTCGGGCCGTCGAAAACAACGCACTGCGCAGGAATCCGTCGCCATCCGTCACACTTGCAATGTATGTCTATGGTGCTGGATTCTGTCGTAATCCGTATTACGACGGAATCCAGCGTTGGATTCCGTCATGCTCTACTGAGCATGCCCACCATGTTTGGCACGCCCACTGGGCTGACCCAATCAGAAACGGATCATGACTGATCCGTCAAAAAACGGATGCACAGCAGATGTAACGGACGCAACGGATCCGTTTTTTCACAGGATTCCTGTGAAAGGAATCCTGTGAAAAACACATCAGCTGCATCAGTTGACATCTAAAAAACAACTGATCCGTTGCTGACTGACCTGACGGATTGAAAACAACGGAAATGTGAACTTAGCCTTATTGTTGAAAAAACATGGTAGATAAATAGATGATAGACAGATAGATCATATATAGATAATATATAGATAGATAGATATATGATAAAGGATAGATAGATGATAGATAATAGATATAGGCTTGATAGATGGATAGATTAGATAATAGATAGATAGATAGAGGGATAGATAGATAGAGGGATAGATAGAGGGATAGATAGAGGGATAGATAGATAGAAGGATAGATAGATAGATAGATAGATAGATAATAGATAGAGGGAAAGATAAATAGATAGATATTAGATAGATATATGATGTTGCATAAATAAATAGATAGGTGATAGATAGATAGAGGGATAGATAGATAGAGGGATAGATAGATAGATAGAGGGATAGATAGAGGGATATATAGATAGATAGAGGGATAGATAGATAGATAGATAGATAGATAGATAGATAGAGGAATAGATAGATAGATAGATAGATGATAGATAGATAGATATATAGAGGGATAGATAGATAGAGGGATAGATAGATAGATAGATAGAGGGATAGATAGATAGATAGATAGATAGATAGAGGGATAGATAGATAGATAGATAGATAGAGGGATAGATAGATAGATAGATAGATAGATAGATGATAGATAGATAGATAGATAGATAGAGGGATAGATAGATAGATAGATAGATAGAGGGATAGATAGATAGATAGATAGAGGGATAGATAGATAGATAGATAGAGGGATAGATAGATAGATAGATAGATAGATAGATAGAGGGATAGATAGATAGATAGATAGATAGATAGATAGATAGATAGATAGATAGATAGATAGATAGATAGATAGATAGATAGATAGAGGGATAGATAGATAGATAGATAGAGGGATAGATAGATAGATAGATAGATAGATAGATAGAGGGATAGATAGATAGATAGATAGATAGATAGATGATAGATAGATAGATAGATAGATAGATAGATAGATAGATAGAGGGATAGATAGATAGATAGATAGAGGGATAGATAGATAGATAGATAGATAGATGATAGATAGATAGATATATAGAGGGATAGATAGATAGAGGGATAGATCATATAGAGATAATATATAGATAGATATATATGATAAAGGATAGATAGATAATAGATATAGGTTAGATAGATAGATAGATTAGATAATAGATAGATAATAGATAGATAGAGGGATAGATAGATAGATGATAGATAGATAGATAGATAGAGGGATAGATAGATAGATAGAGGGATAGATAGAGGGATAGATAGATAGATAGATAGAGGGATAGATAGATAGATAGATAGATAGATAGATAGATAGATAGAGGGATAGATAGATAGATAGATAGATAGATAGATAAAGGGATAGATACAAAAACTGCAAAAAATTGTATAAAACAGCTGTTGAGGTGAGATAACTGGAGCAGATCTGTCGGTGTAGGCCGCACTTTGTTGCCGGGAGCTGCATTATGTGAGAATTACACGTAGTCACGGTAACACAATCTTTCTGCCTTTGCGAGATGTGAAAGATAAAAAATAATTTGCCCAATAAGCCGAAATTTTTAAAATTGACAAAATTGCTGTAGTAAAAGCTCGGCAGCTCTGGGTCAATGGCGGCAAAACAGACACAACTTGTTGTTTGGACCTCAAATAGGACGTTCACAAAAAGAAAAAAAACATCTTAGCAACATAAATGGCCGTGCACCTCTTGTCCCCACTTCTAAACCATCATCATTAAGAAGACTTGTCATCTGTCTTGTGGTCTTGACTTCAGCCCTAGTGTAAACTTTATTTCTCGGCCCCATCAGTAGTTGTAGTTTTGCTCACATGGAGGCGCCTGGATCGGGGCCTGCAGACTCCTCACCACACTCACATGGCAGCAGGGCTGGCTGTAGACAAGGTGGGGCCCTATATGCTGACATATGTCTCCATCACAATCAAACATTCAGGTTACATGTGCATGCGCTGAATCCAGACCAGTAAATGGAACCTGTCACCAGATTTGTTCCCTATAACCTACGGCCAGCACCAGTAAGCCCTTATATTCCAGAATACTGTATTAGACTATGTTCACACAGTGTATCTTTTACTTCGTTTTTGGTGTATTTTGAGGTCACAAATATGTGTACCACCCTGAGAGGGGCCGGCCACTTCCTCCGCTTGCTCGGGCCGAGCCGCTCGAGGTCCGGGCTCGGGTTGTCGGTGGCATGAGCGCCTCCGGACCAGGGGCCACGTCACTCTTGTTAAGGGGAGTAGGCGGTGCGAGGATGGTGGTCATGTAACGGGTCGTGGTGACGGGAGAAGCACCACCACTGCGGCTGAAGTAATGGCGGGCTCGTCCGGGATCGGTGTTGCGGTCGCAGCCGAGGTGTTAGCCCCTTCGTGGGTAGGGGCGGTGTGTCCTGGGGCCCGGTGGGGAACTGTAAGGGTTGGTGGTTGTTGTAGTCGGGGTGCCGGGCCGCGTTGTAGTGTGTCGTGCCCGGATGGCACTGGTGTGCTCACGATTAATTCACACTGAGTCACTGGTAAACCAAAGTTCGGTAGTGGTCAGTCCCCGCGGCCGGCTGCTGATGTCTCCTGTGGGGTTGATGGTGGCCCCTTTTCCCGTGCACCTCTGGATGTTTGTGTTTCGGACCCCCTGCCTAAGCAGTGGTAGCCCGCTCCCCAGCGTTGAGCTGCCGGAGGAGCCCTCGGTTGCCCGCAGGCGCTGTCCCGTCGGGTGTTTGGCCGTTGGCGGTGGCGCTCACCCGGACTCGGTGGGCTTTTGCCTTCTTTCGGGACTTTGAAATTCAACTGGGAACAAGGAGGGACCAAGACTGGGGTTGTCACTTAGAATACCAGCAAGTACTAAACATGGAGCCAGTGTTTGGGTCACTCTTATTTTGGGACCCAAGTTTCAAGCAGCCAAGTATTTTCGGGAAACATCACATAAATGGGAATCATACTAACACTATACGCTTGTGTTATTTGCAGTGTCATAAAACGCACGTTCCGGGCTCGACCTGTAACTATTTTTTTAAAGTGGGAGACGGTAACCGAACCTGACTTTTTTGAATGTTTATATTGCGAAGCGTAATTTGCGCCATATTCCATGATCTATTTTCATATTTACTTCTGAAAATGTTCAGTTTTGTTTCACCTGGCGGCATCAATTTCTAGCAAAAGAGCAATCTGTTTCCCTTCTAGCGTTCACTCGCTGCTTAAATTGGTCAGCACGAGCTTGAAGAAATGGCTGTGTCGGAGCGCGGTGTTTTGAATAATCATAGTCGGCCAGGAAATTCATTTTTCAATTTGATCATCTGAACGTCTTGAGCTTAGATAGACCCGGCATTAGAATGGAGAGTGTGTAATGATACAGCCGTGCCCAAAGTGGCTGAATTAGTTTTCTCAGTGGGTCCCGGAGATTCGGGCTCGTCGCACATAATTCCGTGGCTGAGATTGTCAGCCGAGTGCACCTTATACACATCTGTCAGCTCAGACCGGGGAATAATATGTGCAGGCAGTCATGGAGTATCGTCCTCTGGGAGGAGAGGGTCTTTGTTTAGTTCTCCCATTTGAAAACTAAAGCGGGCTTTACACGTTGCGACATCGGCAACGAGATATCGTCGGGGTCACGTCGTTAGTGACGCACATCCGATGCCGTTACCGACATCACAGCGTGTAACACAAATGAGCGACGATCAACGAGCACAAAAACATCAAAAATCAATGCTCATTGTCACGTCGCTCATTTCCAAAATATCGCTGCATCGACAGGTAAGATGTTGTTTGTCGTTCCTGCGGCAGCACACATCGCTGTGTGTGACACCGCAGAAGCGACAAACATCTCCTTACCTGCGTCCACCGGAAAAGGAGGAAGGAAGGAGGTGGGCGGCATGTTCCGGTCGCTCATCTCCGCCCCTCCTTTTCTATTGGGCAGCGGTTCAGTGACGCTGCTGTGACGTTGCTGTGACGCTGAACAAACTGCCCCCTTAGAAAGGCGGCGGATCGCCGGTCACAGCGTCGTTGCAGGGCAGGTAAGTGCGTGTGACGCTGCCGTAGCGATAATGTTCACTATGGCAGCGAGCACCACATATCGACCGTCGACGGGGGCGGGTGCTATCACGCTCGGCATCGCTAGTATCGGCTAGCGATCTCGCAGTATGTAAAACCCGCTTTAGATGGAATTTTTTTCAAAAACATCTAATAATTGTTACATTTTCTTCTTAATCTAAGTTTTTTTGACTATTATAAAGCATAATAGAAAAAAAATGCCCAGTAAATCCAGCGATGGTTCATAACAAAGCTCAAAACTTGCCACCCAAATCACGAACCTAATGTATTTTTGGCCTCCAGGCTCCTTGAAGCTCCTCACTTTCTTCTTGCTGGTTTATTAATGATTGCTGATATCTTGTGGATCACTAGACCCCAACAGGCCTGGACAAAGGCTCTGGATTTCCCTACTCAATACCGATGCTTCCAAATGCTCACAACTAGAATTGGGCAGCTGTCCAAAACATGACCTGGGAACATTCACTCAATTCAGGGCAGAAATTCGATTTCTGTTCAATAAATTTAGTGCAAATCTCATTTCTACTTTGTTGTCTTCAATCTGGTCCCACCACCACTGCTCATTGCCCAGTCATCCGATCGGCTCATTTTACTTCACTCCCTGGATCTTCCAACAAGAGCAGCTGCTGACTAGTTCCTGTAAATTAGGTGTGCTGTGTCCAACAAGGCAGCGGGGGCCCTATCAGGAGCAGAAGACTAGGAGAGAGAAGGAAGTGTAGCTGAGTGAAGGGCTAGATGCATTGCCCAGTCAGCCGATGTGCTCATTTTACTTCTTCTCTCTCTGGATCGCCCAACAAGAGTAGCCACAGACTATTCCTGTTAATTAGGTGTTCTGCATCATACAAGGCAACGAAGGCCCTAGTCAGGAGCAAAAGATTAGGAGAGAGAGGGAAGTGCAGCTGAATGAAGGGCTAGATGCATTGCCCAATCAGCTGATGTGCTCATTTTACTTCTTCTCTCTCTGAATCGTCCAACAAGAGTAGCCACTGACTATTCCTGTTAATTAGGTGTTCTGCATCCTACAAGGCAACGGAGGCCCTAGTCAGGAGCAGAAGACTAAGAGAGAGAAGAAAGTGCAGCTGAGTGAATTTCCCAATCAGCTGATGTGCTCATTTTACTTCTTATCTCTCTGGATCTTCCAGCAAGATAGATAATACTGTGGAAGAGAGAGCATAATAGTCTTACTTGGTAGGGATATCAGACACAAAAGGGATAACGGTACACTCACTTTTTTAGGATGTGAAAGTCATTGTTCCTTTGAAGTCCTGAGGAAGGAGACGATGTCTCTGAAACGCATAGGTATTGTTCCTTTGATGTCCTGAAGAAGGAGATGGATGTCTCTGAAATGCGTAAAGTATTGTTCCTTTGATGTCCTGAGAAAGGAGACAGATGTCTCTGAAATGCGTAGACACCTGTACAAACAATAAAGGAATCATAATATACTATTGAGTATCAGCGCGGTATATGCCCGATTTCCACTTACGTCATACTACATGATCTTCCAGCAAGAGCAGCCGCTGACTATTCACTTTTAACCCTAGAACGCATACCTGGGGCCTCGCAGGCAAGCTAGGTTACTTGTTTTCTATGGTTGATTTCTATGGTTGCGAGTTCTAGGGTTAATTAGGTGTGCTGTGTTTGACAAGGCAGCAGGGGCCCTAGTCAGGAGCAGAAGATGAGGAGAGAGAAGGAAGTGCAGCTGAATGAAAGGTTAGATGTTATGGAAAGAGCTGAAGGGGAAGGGAGTAGAAGAGTTTATTGCTTCTTAAACACTTCACAGACATCAGGATTTATAAAATAATGGTTGGTCAACCCCACTTCACTGGATTTTCACAAAGCAAATTTGGGAGTTGCCTGAATCCAAGAATTTTGGTAAATTCTACACAAATTTGATCACTTTTGAATCTCATTCGCACATCTCTACTGACCAGGTTTCATTGTCGAAGGGACAGTGCTTATCAGCTCTGTGCTCTCAGTCCCAAAAAGAATGAATATAGGGGTGGAACTAAACTGGGCACTCTTAAGATCGGTGGGAATCCAAGCGATCAGCAAGTCATGGCATGTCATGAGAATAGGTGAGGATTTGCATTTATGATCCAACGACGTTAATACAAAGAAGTCTTGCACAAGTGGTTCACGTTACACAGCGGGGCCCCGTCTACAAGCCTGCTCCTCTCTCATCTCTATGCACATAAATATAAACTCTTGTTTTTTTTCTCTTTCCTAAAGATGTTCTCCACTTTGGACATTTACTACTTGACAGAAGAGTCTTTTGACAATAAACTGATCTGAAAGTGTCCTGCTGCTGGGACCCGCACCATCAGCTCTAGGAAACCTGCAAATAAGTCTTTTGTTTCTGTGCAGCGCCACTACAGGACAAGTAAGGTATTACACAGTAGTTTCCCACCAGTGTAATGTAGGAGAGGACGGGTCCTCTGGAGACAGAGACACTCTTCATAACGCCGTCTATTCAGGCCAAGAGGATTGTGAGCAGTGGACATACCATATGTCCGAAGAGCAGAATTCACACATCGTATAAAAAGACTGCATTTTCTAAACTCTACAAACCCTTTAAGTTATAAAATATATTCCCTGGAGTCTCTGGAAGGGGCTGTGCGCAAGTCACTGTTTTAGACGCTTTTCGGTCCATTAACTGCCATTCATTGCAGCTGCCACAAAGCACACACGGGCTAACATGTAATTAAAGGAGTTGTTCAGGACTTAAATATTGAAGACCTATCATTAAGGATCGGTCATCAATATCAGATCAGCGGCGGCTTGACATGAAGCAGAACCACTGACAAGCAGTTTGTAGCTCCTGCTATGGCCATATGGGAGGAGTGTGCAGAGCAAAGACATCTAAGCTCCGTACACCATGTACACCGTGTAATAGCTGCTCTCATGTGCAGAAGCTTAGCTCCTATTATTATTATTACGGTGCCATTTATTCCATAGCGCTTTACATGTGAGAAGGGGTATACATAATAGGGACAAGTCCAATAATCATAAACCATGCAAGACATAGACTGGTACAGGAGGAAAGAGGACCCTGCCCATGAGGGTTCACAGTCTACGAGAGGAGAGAGGAACCTGCCCGTGAGGGCTAACAGTCTACAGGTGGAGAGAGGACTCTGTCCATGAGGGCTCACAGTATACAAGTGGAGAGAGGACCCTGCCCACAAGGGCTCACAGTCTACGAGAGGAGAGAGAGGACCCTGCCTGCGAGGGTTTACAGTCTGTAGGGGGGAGAGAGGACCCTGCCCACGAGGGCTCACAGTCTACAGGAGGAGAGGACCCTGCCTGTGAGGGCTCACAGTCTACAGGAGGAGAGAGGACCCTGCCTGTGAGGGCTCACAGTCTACAGGAGGCGAGAGGACCCTGCTCATGAGGGCTCACAGCCTACAGGGGGAGAGAGGACACTGCCCGCGAGGGCTCACAGTCTACAGGGGGAGAGAGAAAACTGCCTGTGAGGGCTCACAGTCTACAGGAGGAGAGAGGACCCCACTCACGAGGGCTCACAGCCTACAGGGGGAGAGAGGACACTGCCCGCGAGGGCTCACAGTCTACAGGGGGAGAGAGGACACTGTCCACGAGGGCTCACAGTCTACAGAGGATGGGTGAGGATACAAGCAGGTGAGGGTAAAGCTGGTCATGCAGCGCTATAGTGGACTGAGGGTTACTGCAAGTTGTAGGCTTGTCAGAAGCGGTGAGTCTTCAGTTTCTTTTTGAAGGTTTCCACGGTAGGTGAGAGTCTGATATGTTCGGATAGAGCATTCCAGAGTATGGAGGAGGCACGGGAGAACTTTTGGATGCGATTGTGGGAAGAGGAGATAAGAGAGGAGTAGAGAAGGAGATCTTGTAAGGATCGGAGGTTGCAGGTAAGTTAAAGAGACTAGGTCACAGATATATGGGGGAGAAACATTTCGGATGGCTTTGTATATATGGTTTTGGTTTTGAACTGGAGTTGTTGGGCGACGGGAAGCCAGTGAAGGGATTGGCAGAGAGGAGAGGCTGGGGAATAGCAGGAGGACAGGTGGATTAGTCAGTCAGTAGAGTTTAGGGTAGATTGTAGCGGTGTAAAGGGTGGTTTACATGCTGCGACATCGCTAGCTATAGCTAGCGTTGTCGTGCGCGATAGCACCCGCCCCCGTCGTTCATGCGATATGTGGTGATCGCTGCCGTAGTGAACATTATCGCTCCTTCAAGGGGGAGGTGCGTTCGGTGTCATAGCGACGTCACTGCGGCGTCACTAAGCGGCCGCCCAATAGCAGAGGAGGGGCGGAGATGAGCGGCCGGAACATGCCACCCACCTCCGTCCTTCCTCATTGCCGGTGGACGCAGGTAAGGAGATGTTCGTCGTTCCTGCGGTGTCACACATAGCGATGTGTGCTGCTGCAGGAACAACGAACAACCAGCGTCATGCACCACCAACGATATTTTGAAAAGGAGCGACGTGTCAACGATCAACGATTTTTGACGTTTTTGCGATCGTTGATCGTCGCTCCTTGGTGTCACACGCTGCGATGTCGCTAAAGGCGCCGGATGTGCGTTACTAACGACGTGACCCCGACGATATATCGTTAGCGATGTCGCAGCGTGTAAAGCACCCTTAAGAGTGTTAGAAGGGAGGCCACAGAGCAGGAGGTTGCAGTAGTCGATGCAGGAGATGATGAGGGCATGCACTAATGTTTTTGAAGACTCTTGGTTAAGGGATGTATGAATCCAATAAATATTTTCGAGTTGTCATCGGCAGGAGGTGAAGAGGGCTTGGATGTGAGGCTTGAAGGATAGAGCAGAGTCGAGAGGTTCCCTGAGGCAACGAGCACATGGAACTGGGGAGAGTGAGCAGCCATTGACTTTGATGGATAGGCTTGATGGGGGGTTTGAGTGAGGAGGAGGAAAGACAATAAATTCTATTTTGTCCATTTTAAATTTCAGAAATCGAGCAGAAAAAAAAAGGATGAAATCGCAGACAAACATTGTGGGATTTTGTTTAGTAGAGAGGTAATGTCAGGTCCAGAGAGGTAGCTCTGCATATCATCAGCGTAGAAATGATACTCAAAGCGATGTGACTCTATGAGCTGTCCCAGGCCGAAGGTGCTATTAAAGTGAATGTGATTTCAGCTGCAGTACCAAGAATGGCCACTACTTGGTGTACAGAGCTGTGGAAACCGTGTACATACGGCTGCAGCAGAACCTGATTGGGGGGTGCCGGGTGTCGGATCCGCACCAGTCTGGTGTTACGGACTCACCTATTATTACTATAAATGTCCTGGACAACCCCTTTAATTAAATTAGGCATGTGGGACACTCACTATAATACAAGACGACCCAATAATGTTTATTTACATGGGGATGTCTTGACTTTGGGGTAAATATCGGCCATGGTTATGGGCTCAGAGTGAATGAACGAGGACATGACAAGTCTCTGATTAGCTTTACATGAACATCTGCTGTAGATTTATACAAACTTATAAACCAGATGGACACAAAGGCAGAGCTGGTAATTAACAAATCTATATGTTGATGAAGCCAGCATGTGGCTAATGGTAATGAACACATACACTTTTTTGTGTTTCTTACCGTAACACTTTTTTTTTCTTACCCTCCTTCAAAAGATGTTTCCAGGTCTCATTACAAGGTTGAAGGGGAAGTGGCGCGACCGGTCCGTGCACTTCTCAGGGTGAAATATCATCTCAGCGCTAGTGAAAAACGTATCTGACATCTAAAGACTGTAGAGAAGCCTGAACATAGGAGCTAAGCAAGACGTAGGAGCCATCTGGAAAGCAGAACCCGGGAGATAGATACTAGGCCAGTCCTAAATTCCTATTCATGTAGCGATTTTCCTTGTTCTTATTGCTTTGTGCACATTGTAGATTCAGACTGAAGGCAGCACGTGTGACACAAACAAGAATAAATGCTGCACCGGCTTTACACACCCTTAGACTGTTCTCTGTAGCTTCATCAAGTCGGCAACTAGAATGGCTCCAACAGTCTTGGAGGATTTCCCAGAGGTCCTGAGTGCTTGTCGGCTGCTTTGCCTTCACTCTGGGTCCAACTCATCCCAAACCATCTCTATAGGTATCACACTAGGTACGGAAGAGAGCACCAAGCGAATAGCAAAAGGGAAGGGAAACCCTGAATCTAGGGAAGGGGAAGATGATGACCCCTGCCCAAACCTACTGCTGGCCCCTGTGGTCTGTCACCGCCCTAGATAGGTTCTGCACCTATGCACCAAGCCGGATACCTGACCCTAGGATGACCCTACAGCTGGGCGCTAAGTAGGGAACGGGTGGGATGAGCTCTTTATCAACCCCACTAAAGAAGACACAGAGAGCACACACATGGGTGAAAGCATGAACTACTTATCGCCAGATGCCTAAAGAAGACGTTTAGCAAAGATCAGCAACGATCCTACAGATGAGTGCAAGCCGACTGCTTGCATCCAAAGCTTGTGAAAGAACTGAGAATAAACCCAAGGAGAAATAAAGATGATTAGCAGCTGAAGGGAAGATAAGCTCTGCTGGGTATTAAAGGGCAAAAAACTCAGCAGAGGAGATACCTAGTACACTGAATACTGACAGCAAGAATAATAGAAAGTCAGAAAGCATTTTACACAACCAAATGCTGTGACCTTCTATTGCCAGACACCACAGAACTGTCCGTCACCCATGACACACCCGTGACAATAGAGTTGAGGTTGTTGACTATGAAAGTCATATGATCTGACGCAACCTCCATCCCTCTCCTTCTTGGTCACATCGCCCGGAAGTGTTCTGGGTCATTGTCCTATTGTAATACAAATGATGATCCTACTAAGCACAGACTAAATGAGATGGCGGCAGCTGCAGAATACTATAGTCGCCATGCTGGATAATGTGCCTTCGACTAAATACCCAACAGTGTCACCAGCACAGCCCCCGGACACATTGCACTTCTCCTGTATGCTTTATGGTGGGCAGAATGCGAGCTGTTATGATACGGTAACCGTGGAAGATTACAAAAAACTCCCATTGGTGGAAAAACACCAAGAATACAAGAGTAGTTGGAACTTGGGCTGACCGCAATCCCCTAACTATCAGACTACACTAGAAATAGCCGTGGAGCTTTCCTAAACACCTGGACACCTCGTCACAGCCTGAGAAACTAGCTACGCCTCACAGATAGAAATGAGGAAATCTACCTTGCCTCAGGAAAGTCCTCAAAGGAGTAGAGAGCACCTGACATATAAAGATTACGGTGATGTAGGAAAACACTATACACAGATAGAAAAAATAGATTTAGCAAAGGCGAGGCCCCACTAACTAGATACAAAGGAAAGGAAGGAAAATCATTGTGGTCAGTACAAAGTCTCCCTGTAGAAAAATACCAATCTCCTGATAGTAAAAATGGCCCTTGAGGTCCCCCACTATATCAGGTACTCTTGCTAATAATGGGAGAGACAAAATACCAAAAAGAACAGAAGAAATACAAAAGTGCAAATAATCAAGTTAGACAGGGAGAAACTGCCTTTTCTTGCTGAAGGGCTAGCACAGGGGGAACCCCCATGCTCACCAAACTAGAAAAGCAAATCTTATCCTGCAAGAAAACAGATACAAAGCAAAACAAACAAAAACAATCACCCTAAGGTGTAAACCAGGAAGCAAGGAAAAAAAAAACTAACAAATTTATCTGTAGACGTCTTGCACAAGGAAACAGGGAAGGACAGAACTCCAAGCCAGGTCCAGAGACTGAGAAAAATTCAATTATAACTGGCACCAGCAAGGCAAAAAGTGCTCTCCTATATACACCAGACTTGTCTGCAATAGGGCTTCCATAATTCCCAATTAACGCCGCCACCTGTCTGAGTCATAGGTTCAGACTCAGCTCCACTACCATTCCTGGCCACCAGAGGGAGCTCCAAAACAGCACCCACACAGACGACATTCACAACAGCGAGCCTTTCTCAAGCCATGAGATTATTTATATTTTTGCCATATGTATAAGAAGGGTATTGGGTCAGTACCCTGATGTCACTCCGCTGCAAGGGAATGCTGGGTGTGTGGCATAACAGAAGGGGTACAACAGGAAGATATAAAGGAAGGCCCTGGCGATAGGGAGAGGGGTCACCACCTAACATTCACCTATCTGATCCTTGCACGCTCTAAATGGATCCTTCCTCCTATGCGCAATCAAGTGCCTAGGCCGCGGCTGACCCAAGACTAGTCCTGGCTAGTGAGCAGGCCAGAAAGACACTAGTCTTACTACAACATAAAGACAACA
>NC_134360.1:226711375-226808875 GCF_048569485.1 Anomaloglossus baeobatrachus | reverse complement strand
AAGTTACTTTTAAACCGAGGTTCCACTGTACTTATCTTACATTGTTAGATGCCCTTTAACAATTGAATTAGGGGGCGCAATTACACTAAAAGAGTCTACCAAGTGACCCAGCAGGTCAAATATTTTCCTCCTCCTGAGAGCTGTCACATGGAGGTTTTTACAAACCTTGCCGAATGTCATGGCGGCGGGATCTGTTCGGACTACAGATTCTGACACTCCACCTGATAACTTCTCTAATGTCTGTAATCAGTGCAGGCAGACTCAGGCGTCACCCAATAGATTGATAGTTCATAGGCAGTCTAGCAAGAGTTAATCTCTGCTGGTCTGCTTGTTAGTCTCCTTTGATCACATGTTGTGAGGAAGCCAATCACATCTGCTCTCCTCCTATATATGCTGGTAAGGTCCTTCCTTCTATGCCAGCTATAGTTTATCCAAACTGGTCTAGTGAGGAGTTGTGACACAGACTAACTGGTGGTTGTAGTACTTGTTCCTTTATGCAGTTGGGGAGTTAACCCTTGTTGTCTTTTTGTTGCTACCTTCCTGCTCTTGTTTTTCTCCTAAGTCTCCCATTGTTTATTCCTTGGTGTTTTTGCAGTGTGTCAGAGTTTTAGTTTTCCCTTGCCTGTCTTTATCTGTGTTTCCATCTCATGCCTGCCATTTCCTTCCCTGGTGGGAGGGGGGAATCAAAATAGTTCTGTTCAGAAGCATAGTCAGGCACGAAACTCTGGCATCTCCACCATTAGGGGTAACCCTGAGGTTAGGGATAGTTTAGGGAGACCAAGAGTGAGGGACAGTATAGGAGGGAGGGACAGTATAGGAGCCCCTATCCTTCACTTTCCTACAGTCAGATTGTGACACAAGTCATGAGACACCCATAGACTGGAAAAGGAGTTTTCCTTGTACTAGATGGTGGCCCGATTGTAGCGCATTGGGTGTTCTAGAATATGTATGTCTGTGTGAGGTGGTGTCTGTATGCGGCATTGTCTGTGTGCGATGAATCAGCGACGCGTGATTCAAATCCACGCCAAGTCGCGGCCGGACTGCGCCTGTAGCTGATTGGTCGCGGGCTGCTGGTGCAACCAATCAGCGACGCGGGATTTCCGTTACATACAGAATTAGACAATTTTTTATATATATCTAATATATAAAGGTGTGTGTGTGTGTGTGTGTCTGTCTGTCCGGGATTGGCATCTGCACCGTCGCAGCTACAGCCACAACATTTTGCACACTCACACGTCTGGACCCTGAGAGCGTCATAGGCTATGTTGTGAGGTGAAATTTTAACCCTGCGCATTCCAATTTACCAATCAATTTTGCACTTATCTACATAATGGGGAAAAAGGGAAACGAAAAGTGTATCCGCACCGTCGCATTTACAATCACGAAATTTTGCACCGACGCCTCATGTGACCCAGGGAACAGCGTAGACTATGTTTTGACAGGAAAATGTAACCCGCGTTTTACAGTTATTCTCCAAAAAATATGCCTCCATTAAAGTAAATTGAGCCTGGAACTACAGGTTATTAGTAGGAGCTGTGATTGGTTGCTATAGGAACAAAAGACATTCATAGTATAAGAAGCTTATATGTGAGGTAATAAGATGTCGGTGGGGAGACTGATAGAGAGAGACAGAGATAGACAGACAGACGGTGAAAGAGACAGAGAGAGACCTGGAAAGAGACAGACATGCAGACAGGGACAGAAACAGGGAAGGAGGAGACAGCCAGAGAGACAGACAAAGATAGATGGGGAAAGACACAGACCTTGATAGAGACAGACGGGGAAAGAGACAGAAAATAAAGGCAGGCAGACGGGGAAAGAGACAGACAGGAAAAAACAGACAAAGAGACAGGGAGACAGACCTGGGAAAGAGACAGACCTGGGAAAGAGACAGACCTGGGAAAGAGACAGACCTGGGAAAGAGACAGACCTGGGAAAGAGACAGACCTGGGAAAGAGACAGACCTGGGAAAGAGACAGATGGGGAAAGAGACAGACCTGGGAAAGAGACAGACCTGGGAAAGAGACAGACCTGGGAAAGAGACAGACCTGGGAAAGAGACAGATGGGGAAAGAGACAGACCTGGGAAAGAGACAGATGGGGAAAGAGACAGACCTGGGAAAGAGACAGACCTGGGAAAGAGACAGACCTGGGAAAGAGACAGATGGGGAAAGAGACAGACCTGGGAAAGAGACAGACCTGGGAAAGAGACAGATGGGGAAAGAGACAGACCTGGGAAAGAGACAGACCTGGGAAAGAGACAGACCTGGGAAAGAGACAGACCTGGGAAAGAGACAGACCTGGGAAAGAGACAGATGGGGAAAGAGACAGACCTGGGAAAGAGACAGACCTGGGAAAGAGACAGACCTGGGAAAGAGACAGACCTGGGAAAGAGACAGACCTGGGAAAGAGACAGATGGGGAAAGAGACAGACCTGGGAAAGAGACAGATGGGGAAAGAGACAGACCTGGGAAAGAGACAGACCTGGGAAAGAGACAGACCTGGGAAAGAGACAGATGGGGAAAGAGACAGACCTGGGAAAGAGACAGACCTGGGAAAGAGACAGATGGGGAAAGAGACAGACCTGGGAAAGAGACAGACCTGGGAAAGAGACAGACCTGGGAAAGAGACAGACCTGGGAAAGAGACAGACCTGGGAAAGAGACAGATGGGGAAAGAGACAGACCTGGGAAAGAGACAGACCTGGGAAAGAGACAGACCTGGGAAAGAGACAGACCTGGGAAAGAGACAGACCTGGGAAAGAGACAGATGGGGAAAGAGACAGACCTGGGAAAGAGACAGACCTGGGAAAGAGACAGACCTGGGAAAGAGACAGATGGGGAAAGAGACAGACCTGGGAAAGAGACAGACCTGGGAAAGAGACAGATGGGGAAAGAAACAGAGAGCGAGAGACAGACAGACGGTGAAAGAGACAGACGGAGCACATTACTTGGCCAATTTAGTTAAATCTGTGTGGAATATCTGTGGTGTTGAAATGTATGTTGTGAAATGCTTCTATTAGCTTAGTTTTTACCTTTTAATAATTACATTTCTATCTATTTGTTTTGTGGTGTTTGTGTGCAGAATACATTTTTGTTAATATATTCGATTTTGTTAACAGCAGTTATTAACCCAGGCGAAGCCGGGCAGTACAGCTAGTATATATATAGATAGATAGATGTGTATGATTACTCAGACTCCCATTGAACCCTGGATGATGTGCATGCTCAGCCACCCCTTCTTAAACTTCTATGGGGCTGAAAAATATATACCGTAATTTCCTCCAGTTCAGTAGGAGAGGATGGGCTCACATAGGCGCACTACCGCTGCATTTACACAGGGGACTTTGGAACTCCCATTGTTGGGATAGGTTGGGCTCGAGTGGGTCAGATCACTAGGTATCATACACGTTGTCATGCGTTCTGTGAAAAACTGATAAATATGTTTAGTGGATAAACCCCCTTTAAACGCCATGGTCAGTATTGACAGAGGCATGAAAGCAGTTGAACACTGAAGACCAGATGTTGCTCTAATCCCACGAGTCGCAAAGGAGGCTTGCTATGAATCGTACAGCTTGGTGCCGTAACACAAGACATTACATGAAGGGGTTACAATAAATTAGGAAGGTGAACATAATGGCAGTAATACCATTCCATTAACTGAAGCGGATGACCCCTTTACAGACAGTCCTTTTTTTGTTTTTGATCAGCTGTGGTCTAGAAAAGAATGTGTCACGCCGGGTGGTGGAGGCCTCCTGGTGAGCAGTGCCACAAAAAGGAAAAACCAGGGAAGAAATACAATGGAAGGCCGCGGTGCTAGGGAGAGGGGAGTGGGGTCACCGCCTAACACTTAATTCAGATGAATCCTTCCCCCATGTGCCGTCATGGGTCTAGGCCCTTGTTGGCTCAGAACTCTCCCTGACTAGTGTGAGATGGGCGGCACGGTGGCTCAGTGGTTAGCACTGTGCCTTGCAGAGCTGGGGTCCTGGGTTCAAATCCCACCAAAGACACCATCTGTAAGGAGTTTGTATGTTCTCCCAGTGTTTGCGTGGGTTTCCTCCAGGGTCTCCGGTTTCCTCCCACACTCCAAAAACATACAGATAGGGAACCTAGATTGTGAGCCCCAATGGGGAAAGTGTTGCCATTGTATGTAAAGCGCTGTGGAATTAACAGCGCTATATAAATGAATAAATATTATAAGTACAGCGAGATGCTAGTCTCGCCACTGCAATAAAACAAATAACACTCCACAGCTTTTCCAATCGGAAACTTCTTAGCTGCAACAGAAGAGACACCTCAGCTTCTCCAGAGATTGGCTCCTTCAAAGTGGACAGCATAGGTATGAGCTATAGCCAGCATAGAGGGGAGTGAGGAGCGGATATTTATAGCAGAAGGGAGTGTCTGTAGCTGAGGTTACAAATACCTGTCAGATCACTACAGGATAGAAATGAACCTTAACCCCTTCAGCACCGGATGGAATTAAATAAGCTCCAATCCAGGGTAAAAGACTGCGGCCACTAAAGCGGATCTGCGATCCACAATGAACTATGACCTTCTGATCCCAGATCCCCGAGATCACATCAGGCCATGACACACTTGTGACATAATGTGGATGCAGGGTTCCATTTTCCTGCAGCACCCCCCACAGGTGAAATGAAGCATTACAGGCAGCCATTGGAATCAGTTGACTGCACTGCGTGGATGAGTTGGGTTCTCCATACAACCTATGAGCAAGTGCGGCTCCATTTTTAGTGAAAAACAAAGCAACCGTGATCCTTTACAACATCCTGGGAAAATAAATGGTACATCGCTTGTAAATCTATTTAAACCGCACTAATTTTCTCGTTTTTCTCATTTCGAGGCTGTGCCATTATGGGAGTGATTGTCTTGCAGTCTCTTACGTGACATAAAGATGCTATGCAGAGCGCAGGCGGATGGTTTTATATACCCGGGTGGTTAACACTGGAGACCTCTAACAGATGAGAAAGTCCGGATTCGTGAACTTCATTTGATCCCTTCCCACGGGCGATACCCCCTCGTCAGGAGATACTACCGCTGGTAATAAAAATTCACGCTTGTTTTTACAGTATGGGTTCTTTGGGGTCCATTATGCCCATTTAAAATGGCAAAACTAATTCCACCCGGCGCTGAAACATTTTACCGTAATGCTTCATCCAGGAACATTTCAGTTTTAAAGCTTTTGTGTTAATATAAACATAAAACTAACAGAAATGTGGAGCGGAAACGGTCGTAAAATCGGCTAATTATTAAATCTCATAAAAAGTAACGATCAATTTCCTTCATTAGATTCTAATACGGCTTCTCCAGCCCGGCTGTGGACATTAGATAAAGGATAATGGCTGACTTATGAACATTATCACTTCATACAACACAATTCCCCGTGGGCAGAGCTCACTTCTCTCACTTGGCTAATCACCGAGAAATAAATTCATCATTTCATGGAAATTCTACCTAAACAAAGAACCGCCAAAGATAAATTATTTATTACACTATTACTGCTGCATCTGAAAGAGGAATGATAGACTGCTATATGCATGTACATGATAGCCAGTATTATAGCTACAGTATGTGTATGTATGTATGTATGTATGTATATATATATGTATGTATATATATATATATATATATATATATATATATATATATATATATATATACACACACATATACATATACCGTATACATATATGTATAAAAATTACGATATATATATGTATGCAGTATTATATCAGTTATATTCTTGTACATGAGGGCAGTATTATAGTAGTTATATTCTTGTACATAGGAGCAGTATTATAGTAGTTATATTCTTGTACATAGGGGCAGTATTATAGTAGTTATATTCTTGTACATAGGGGCAGTATTATAGTAGTTATATTCTTGTACATAGAGGCAGTATTATAGTAGTTATATTCTTGTACATAGGAGCAGTAATATAGTAGTTATATTCTTGTACATAGGGGGCAGTATTATAGTAGTTATATTCTTGTACATAGGGGGCATTATTATATTAGTTATATTCTTGTACATAGGGGCAGTATTATAGTAGTTATATTCTTGCACATAGGGGCAGTATTATAGTAGTTATATTCTTGCACATAGGGGGCAGTATCATAGTAGTTATATTCTTGTACATAGGGGGCAGTATTATAGTAGTTATATTCTTGCACATAGGGGCAGTATTATAGTAGTTATATTCTTGCACATAGGGGCAGTATTATAGTAGTTATATTCTTGTACATAGGGGCAGTATTATAGTAGTTATATTCTTGTACATAGGAGCAGTATTATAGTAGTTATATTCTTGCACATAGGGGCAGTATTATAGTAGTTATATTCTTGCACATAGGGGCAGTATTATAGTAGTTATATTCTTGCACATAGGGGCAGTATTATAGTAGTTATATTCTTGCACATAGCGGCAGTATTATAGTAGTTATATTCTTGTACATAGGGGCAGTATTATAGTAGTTATATTCTTGCACATAGCGGCAGTATTATAGTAGTTATATTCTTGTACATAGGGGCAGTATTATAGTAGTTATATTCTTGCACATAGCGGCAGTATTATAGTAGTTATATTCTTGTACATAGGTGCCGTATTATAGTAGTTATAGTCTTGTACATAGCTGCAGTATTATAGTAGTTATATTCTTGCACATAGGGGCAGTATTATAGTAGTTATATTCTTGCACATAGCGGCAGTATTATAGTAGTTATATTAGTGCTGTATTTTCGCGATTCTATCTCTTCTTTATGTCCCTGTCTGTCATGTCTTATTTATTGAGCAGAACATTATCTCTTTCCATCTTCTAAACATATGTAAATATAATGTTGGACAGACATTAAAATCTGCTCAGCCTGGAATAGATGCATTTGTTACGGCAGACGCCCGGCATTCATTGTACCTGAATCCAGTCGGCAAATAACTATTATTAATACTGTAATGATACAATAACGCGTTTCCAGCTGTGTGATTTATCGTTCGCTCGCACATATAAACAGCTCCGGCTCCTGATTGAAAATCTGACGCCTCGCTCGGTTGTATTTCAGCTTTTGTCATTAAACGCATGTAAAGTAGGTCATATTAGGCTGAATGATGTATAGATTAATTGTGGCGGCTGATGAAAAGTCCGGATATTCGGCATCTAAAGTGACACCGGCCGAGATTTATCACCCAAAATAAAATCCTTTATTGAACGAATGAATATCTGAGCCGTTTCAGATTTTACAGACAGATGTATCAGATATGTCATTTAGTTAATATGTGTCATTCGTGATTTACATAGGACTGCAGACAAACATTATGTTAAAGGGAAATCGCATAGAAACTTAATATAATAACTTATAACACGCTCCTTAAAGGGATTGTCCAGAATTACAAAAACAAGGTTGATTTCCTTCTATAACGGCTTCACATCTGTCCACGGCTTGTGACTGTGAGCCCTATTGAAGTGAATGGGGGCGACAGAATTGCGGACATGGAAGCCGCTGCTTTGGTAAGAAGCAGCCATGTTTTTTAATAGTATCTTAATATATCACATACGGGGTGAACAGGAACAGTCAAAATCTATAGGGGGTGTTGGCGACAATGACTTATATGCCTCATATTTTAACACCGCATGGTTCATGATGGGTGCACATATTTGAAATGCAAAGTTTGGGATGTTTAGGAAAACTCACTTTTGGATATGTAATTTTTTTTTTTTTTTTAAGCTGCATCCTATTGTTGGAAAAATCATGGTTAACTCATGATTGTGGCCATAAATATATCATCTGTCCTGATTTTTGGGGTAAAACCCCCATCTTGTGACAATTGAGAGATGCCATCAGCTGTTGTGCTAAGATCGCCGGCGATTCTCCGCATTGGGCCTTGAATTTCTATTAGTATCCTGCTCTCTAAGCCGGAAAAACTGCTCTGATACATTGTAACAAACCATCAGAACTACAGAGATACTTTGTAAATTAAATTAGATACGAAGTACTGGAGCTTGTCAGAAACCAGAAGTAGAGGCAAAAAGCAAACGTTTGCAAACTGCCTCCACTGATACATTGTAAAACGTCCATCAGCTCTTAGGGCATGTTCCCACGTTGCAGATTTGGGTGCAGTTTTTCTGTATCTAAAACCGCATCTCTTGGCAGAAAAAACGCTACAGAAAAAACTTGCATTTTTTGCCACTTTTTTTTTGATTTTTTTTTTTTTTGCATTCTAATAGTAAAAACGCCGGAAAAAAAAGGCTGAAATAATTGACGTTACCAAAATTTGCAACGTGAGTTTAGCACTTCAGGATTCCCATAGAGTTTGCTGGGATGCATTTTATCTTACAGATTGATTGATTAAAATCTGCAAGAAAATAACGCAGTGTGAGTACACAGTCTTAGGCCTCTTTCACATTTCAGGCATTTCAAATCCGCCAGGTACATCGTTGCGACTGGACAATGGATCCGTCGTTTTTTAGCTGTCAACGGACAAGTTATTTCGCAGGATTCTGTTCACAGGAATCCTGTGAAAAAACTCATCCGTTGCATTCGTTGTGCGTCTGTTTTACGATAGATCCGTCGTGATCCGTTTGTTTTTGAGGCAGTCCAATGGGAGTGCCAGACATGCTGGGCATGC
The DNA here is from genome assembly GCF_048569485.1 of Anomaloglossus baeobatrachus. NCBI lineage: Eukaryota > Metazoa > Chordata > Amphibia > Anura > Aromobatidae > Anomaloglossus > Anomaloglossus baeobatrachus. Next base: position 226,800,240 of record NC_134360.1, on the reverse strand, counting down.
TCAGTAGAGCATGATGGAATCCAGCACTGGATTCCATCGTGTGACGGATTACGACAGAATCCAGCACCATAGACATCCATTAAACCTCTTGACGGAATCCTGCGGAGTGCCTTTTTTGCCCATGGCCGAAAGAGAAGGCGACGCACCCGGAGAATGGAGACGCCCATCCAACCCATCTGCACCACAACGACCGTTTAGGTGAGTATTATAAACTGATTTTTCTGTTCTACACAGCGGCCTGGGCTCTTATATACAGCATGTTAGAATGCTGCATATAAGAGCCCAGTGGTGGTGGCCTCAGATTATAGGCCCCAAATCTGGTGACAGGTTCCCTTTAAGTGTCCTCTTCTTGCCACTTATTACTACCGTATTATGCACAAACAACACATCCAGCTCTGCTACATCTGCGGACTGATTAGCTGTCATGGCGCTCATCTTCTGTCATTGTTGTCTGAAATTCCATTTACAGGGGGTTATTTTTAGCTGGGGGCTCTCGCTTTGTGTTTTAGCAGTTGTGATATCTGGTCCTGCTCATATTACAAGGAGCCGCGGCTGCGAGAAAGGAGACGTCCTATAAACTTATGGGAAATTATAAATCTCGGCCGAGCCAGACCTGCACAGGTAATGTATAACATTTTATATCTGCACGCTGCGGCAGAGGCTCGTGTGTATGGACGGCGCTGGCCATAGTGGGGTTATTCCTGATACCGACTATAGGGCACCGATCATAACAGATTTAGTGTTGCCATTGTATGTAAAGTGCTATGGAATTACTAGCGCTATATAAATGAATAAATTATTATTATTAATAATAATAATAATAATAATATTTATCAATCATCATCCGACAGAAATTGGGGATGAGTAACGGGGACGTCTGCCTGAGAAATTGTCAGAAAAATTCAGATTTGTAAAAAAACCAAAACACTAATATTGGTAAACGGCGCCTCTGGAAGGCTCACCGGGCTCTATAGGATCATGTGATCTCCAAAGTCACGGCCAAAAGTTTTGAAATTGCTACATTCTTTATCACACGGTTCACAGCTTCAAGGTTTCTGGCTCTTTACATCGGAGGGTTCTTTGGTGACTGACACAATTAGGAACATTCCATCAGTTGTTACATCTTTTGTTGACAAATACGATTGTGTAAACTAAAGATTGAATATTTCTCCCTCACGATGTGTGGGGGCTTCTCATCCATGGAGGGGGTCACTCACAAACTGTGGGGGCTTTTTATCTATGGAGGGGGTCACTCGCAATATGTGGGGGCTTCTCATCCATGGAGGGGCTCACTCACAATGTGTGGAGGTTTTATATCCATAGAGGTGGTCACTCAAATTGTGTGGGGGCTTCTCATCCATGGAGGGGGCTCACTCGCAATATGTGGGGGCTTCTCATCCATGGAGGGGGTCACTCACAATGTGTGGAGGCTTTATATCCATGGAGGAGGTCACTCACAATATGTGGGGGCTTCTTATGTATGGAGGGGGTCACTCACAATATGTGGGGGCTTCTTATCTATGGAGGAGGTCACTCACAATATGTGGGGGCTTCTTATCTATGGAGGGGGTCACTCACAATATGTGGGGGCTTCTTATCTATGGAGGGGGTCACTCGCAATATGTGGGGGCTTCTCATCCATGGAGGGGCTCACTCACAATGTGTGGAGGTTTTATATCCATAGAGGTGGTCACTCAAAATGTGTGGGGGCTTCTCATCCATGGAGGGGCTCACTCGCAATATGTGGGGGCTTCTCATCCATGGAGGGGGTCACTCACAATGTGTGGAGGCTTTATATCCATGGAGGAGGTCACTCACAATGTGTGGGGGCTTCTCATCCATGGAGGGGGTCACTCACAATGTGTGGGGGGTTCTCATCCATGGAGGGGGTCACTCACAATGTGTGGAGCTTTTATATCCATGGAGGGGGTCACTCACAATGTGTGGAGGCTTTATATCCATGGAGGGGGTCACTCACAATGTGTGGAGGTTTTATATCCATGGAGGGGGTCACTCACAATGTGTGGAGGCTTTAAATCCATGGAGGGGGTCACTCACAATGTGTGGAGGCTTTATATCCATGGAGGAGGTCACTCACAATGTGTGGAGGCTTTATATCCATGGAGGGGGTCACTCACAATGTGTGGAGGCTTTATATCCATGGAGGAGGTCACTCACAATGTGTGGAGGCTTTATATCCATGGAGGGGGTCACTCACAATGTGTGGAGGCTTTATATCCATGGAGGGGGTCACTCACAATGTGTGGAGGCTTTATATCCATGGAGGAGGTCACTCACAATGTGTGGAGGCTTTATATCCATGGAGGGGGTCACTCACAATGTGTGGAGGCTTTATATCCATGGAGGGGGTCACTCACAATGTGTGGAGGCTTTATATCCATGGAGGGGGTAACTCACAATGTGTGGGGGCTTCTCATCCATGGAGGGGGTCACTCACAATGTGTGGAGGCTTTATATCCATGGAGGGGGTCACTCACAATGTGTGGAGGCTTTATATCCATGGAGGGGGTCACTCACAATGTGTGGGGGCTTCTCATCCATGGAGGGGGTCACTCACAATGTGTGGAGGCTTTATATCCATGGAGGGGGTCACTCACAATGTGTGGAGGCTTTATATCCATGGAGGGGGTCACTCACAATATGTGGGGGCTTCTTATCTATGGAGGAGGTCACTCACAATATGTGGGGGCTTCTTATCTATGGAGGGGGTCACTCACAATATGTGGGGGCTTCTTATCTATGGAGGGGGTCACTCGCAATATGTGGGGGCTTCTCATCCATGGAGGGGCTCACTCACAATGTGTGGAGGTTTTATATCCATAGAGGTGGTCACTCAAAATGTGTGGGGGCTTCTCATCCATGGAGGGGCTCACTCGCAATATGTGGGGGCTTCTCATCCATGGAGGGGGTCACTCACAATGTGTGGAGGCTTTATATCCATGGAGGAGGTCACTCACAATGTGTGGGGGCTTCTCATCCATGGAGGGGGTCACTCACAATGTGTGGGGGCTTCTCATCCATGGAAGGGGTCACTCACAATGTGTGGAGGCTTTATATCCATGGAGGGGGTCACTCACAATATGTGGGGGCTTCTTATCTATGGAGGAGGTCACTCACAATATGTGGGGGCTTCTTATCTATGGAGGGGGTCACTCACAATATGTGGGGGCTTCTTATCTATGGAGGGGGTCACTCGCAATATGTGGGGGCTTCTTATCTATGGAGGGGGTCACTCGCAATATGTGGGGGCTTCTCATCCATGGAGGGGCTCACTCACAATGTGTGGAGGTTTTATATCCATAGAGGTGGTCACTCAAAATGTGTGGGGGCTTCTCATCCATGGAGGGGCTCACTCGCAATATGTGGGGGCTTCTCATCCATGGAGGGGATCACTCACAATGTGTGGAGGCTTTATATCCATGGAGGAGGTCACTCACAATGTGTGGGGGCTTCTCATCCATGGAGGGGGTCACTCACAATGTGTGGGGGCTTCTCATCCATGGAAGGGGTCACTCACAATGTGTGGAGGCTTTATATCCATGGAGGGGGTCACTCACAATGTGTGGAGGCTTTATATCCATGGAGGGGGTCACTCACAATGTGTGGAGGCTTTATATCCATGGAGGGGGTCACTCACAATGTGTGGAGGCTTTATATCCATGGAGGGGGTCACTCACAATGTGTGGAGGCTTTATATCCATGGAGGGGGTCACTCACAATGTGTGGAGGCTTTATATCCATGGAGGAGGTCACTCACAATGTGTGGAGGCTTTATATCCATGGAGGGGGTCACTCACAATGTGTGGAGGCTTTATATCCATGGAGGGGGTCACTCACAATGTGTGGAGGCTTTATATCCATGGAGGGGGTAACTCACAATGTGTGGGGGCTTCTCATCCATGGAGGGGGTCACTCACAATGTGTGGAGGCTTTATATCCATGGAGGGGGTCACTCACAATGTGTGGAGGCTTTATATCCATGGAGGGGGTCACTTGTGGCGCCCCTGACCTGGTCAGGCACCACTGAGTACTGCACCCATGCTGGGGACAGTACAATACAGGTAATCCAGAAGGCTGACTGGGGTGTGGAACACAGGCGCATAGTGATCAGGCCTCACACATGTACCCATGAGAGGACCCCTGGGGATCCCAGGAGGGGGCAAGCCTTCACCTTCACTGGAATAGTGGAGGGGGTAGAGCCTCCATCTCCTCTCAAGGGGTGTGGTAGAGAGGCTGGTTGCTAGGTGGCGTAGGCAAGAACAGGAGAGGAGGAGCAGTGAGCCAGTTCAGTGTAGAGTCCAGGGAGCTCAAGTGAGGAGCAGATCCCTGGAGCTGTGCAATCTGACAGCGTCCGCGCAGTGGCTACAGACGGGGGAGAACGGTCAACTAGGAGTGCTGCCTGAAAGCCAGCTTCAGCTAGAGAGTGCACGGAGTGGGAAGTAAGGAGACTGCTAGAGAGCACCAGGCCCAACCGGGCGGCAGATCCCGAAGCGAGGATAGATTCACCTTTCCCTGCTAAACCTGCCGGTGTGGGGCTCTTAAAGCCCACACCACAACACTACAAAAGCCGCAGCCACGTAACCGCAGTGAGGGCCCATAGGTCATAGGAGGCAAGAGGCTGGAGTGGCCTGGTCCGGGGAACAAGCACACGGCGAAACAAGAAGGGGAGAGAGGCTTGGAGCATCTTCCCTGGGTGACCCCCATAGAGACTCAAAGTCGGGGTCACCCCAAACCACCAAGGGCTAAGGAAGGCGAGTCAGTAGTCACCCTCATAAAGTCAGCCTGAAGGACACCTGGTTCCCATCTGGTTCATCCCAGCTACGCCCGGGCTACTCACCCTGCCATCAAATGTGAGTAAAGCCCTTGAAAGACATTCCTGCTTGTGTGGTTATTCTGCGACTTGTGGTACTACAAACCTACACAGGGCCCTGGGGCTTGCCTCACTCTCAGGAGGCTCCTACATCTAACTGCACATATCATCAGCCCCAGGCGTCCCCTAACCTGCAGTGGCGGTCCCCACTGACCGCAATACTGAGAGTGGCGTCACGATCAAACAAGAAGATTCCTACCTGTGACCAGCACCAGCTACGTGGAGTCCCTGAAGGTATGCACCGACACAACACCTGCGGGGCTTCACATCTGGCGTCACGAACAGGATAAGGACTAGACCTGTTCAGACAGGTGACCATGTGCCTAGGCGGTCCGCTTGAAAAATTGGAAGCGCCGCCATATTGCCACCATGAAAAGCGCGCTGAAAAACAACAGCAGCCCGCGCTGGGAGAAGTTACCGCCCACGAAGAGGTGTGGCTACCCAGAGATCCCCTGCAGAGTTCTGACCTTGCCGGCTGTGAAAGCGGAAGCGTCGAGAAACGGCGGAGCAGAAGGGAAGCCAGCAGCTTGGTAGAGAAAATGGAGTCCAGACGCGGATACCCAGAACCAGGCACTGCTGCCTGGTGGTGCCGAGAGCTTGCCATCTTCTGCGACCGGCTGGAGGCCGGGATCGTGCGACGGCTCAGAGAAGAACGCACGGAGCTCCTGGAAATGGCTGCGGCGGTGCGGACCTATGAGGAGGGAGCCGCGCGGAGCCTGCCGGATCGAGCGGCGACGACGATTCAGACCCCGATGGGTGAGTCCGGTGTTGCCCCGGCTAGAACAAGAGCCCCGACCCTAGCTGCTGCGACCGCGGTCCCAGAGGAGGCGCCCGATGCGGCGACGCTGAGTGAGGCCGCAGCCACGCTAGATGCGGCCCGCCAAGTCCAGGCCGCTGCAGCGATGCCCCGCCTGTCCCGCAGGGCTCCGACCACCACGGCAGTGCTCATCCGTGCTGCAGGTGTGACGCTGACCCAGGCTGCCACCCTACTGAACCCGGTCCGCCAAGACCCCAACGCAGCAGCGACGCTAGTCCGCGCCGCAAGTGATATGCTGAACCAGGCCGCAGCCCCGCCGGGTGCGGCCCGCCAAGCTCCGATCGATGCAGCGACGTCCAGCCCAGCCTGCACAGAGACCCCTGCAACAGCGACACTGATCCAGGCCGCCGCCATGCCGGGCGTGGCCCGCCAAGACCAGGCCGCCGCCATGCCGGGCGCGGCCCGCCAAGACCAGGCCGCCGCCATGCCGGGCGCGGCCCGCCAAGACCAGGCCGCCGCCATGCCGGGCGCGGCCCGCCAAGACCAGGCCGCCGCCATGCCAGGCGCGGCCCGCCAAGACCAGGCCGCCGCCATACAGGGCGCGGCCCGCCAAGAAGAGAAGACTACCTCATCATTTTCCCCGGCCTGCAAGGCCAGAGCAGACACCGCTCCCCAGTCCACAGAGGTCCCTGCTAGAAAGACCCTGATAGGAGAGGATCCCGAATACTGGAAGCTGAAGGCTGACCTAGAGGCCCAGTTCCCACAAGAGATGGTGGATCGGTACCTGCTCCCTCCGTATACCCCCAAGGAGATTCAGACAACTCCTGCAGCTGCGCCAGAGAGTCCACCGCCCAGACCAGCGGAAGCAAGCCCATCCCCAGCACTGCCACCAAAGGAGTGCAGCGAAGAACTAAGGGGGAGAGGAGGCCAGGAAGCTGAGGAGCTGACTCCGGAGCCAACCGCAGCAGACCCCTACCCAGAGCCGGAGATGCTGCCCTATTCCCGCTGGGAGGAGGAAGACTTGACACCGTCAGCAGATGAAGATCAACCCAAAGACCTCACCTGGAAGCCCACAGGCATGAATCCAGCCCGCAAGACACGGCGCAGCAGAACACAGGTTGCTCCAACACCGCAGTCTCCAGAGCAGAGGGAGGTCACGGTCAGAGACCTGGAGGAGAAAAGGTGCCTAAGAAGGTCCAAAGCCCAGGCTAGAGGACCCCTTTACAGAGGAATAGTAGAAGACTTCAACCTGAAAAGCGGATACGGCTTCATTGTAGTAAAAGGAATAAAAGAGGGCATATTTGTAAATCGGAGAGATGTTCAAGCCCACCTGCCCAGAGGACATTCAGGCAGAAATTTGAAAATTGGGGACTTAGTACAGTTCACCTTACATCAAGGAGAAAGGGGCTACTATGCCTTAGACGTAGCACCATGTCCCAGACAAGAAAGACAAGAAAGACAAGAAAGACAAGAAAGACAAGAAAGACAAGAAAGAAAAGACAGAGATAGAGAAACAGATACAGAAAAAGAAACAGACGAAGACCAAGAAAGGAAAGATAAAGATCCTACAGATGCAACAACCACAGACAAAGATCCTACAGATGAGACAACCACGGACGACGACGGAGAGCAAGAAAGTCACAGGTGCCAGTGCCCAACATGCCCACGCCCTGGTGAAAAAGAGGAGTAAAGTAAAGGAAAGTAAGAAGTTACTGTTTTGACAAGTTTTGACAAGTTTTGTTTGCAACGTTTAAGAAATGCGCCCACAAAAACTATTGTGAGAAATAAACTTTAAGGCTATGAACTTGCTATAGCCACAAACTCTCGCAGTGTAAATAGTTACACCAGTGGCACCACCACCAGGGCCAGCCTGTTTAGGGGCTTGGCTCGTCTGCAACCAGGGGGGCCCGTCCGTAGAAAAGGGCCTTGGCTCACCTGCGACCAGAGAGCACGCCTGTTTATGGGGCCTTGGCTCACCACCACAAAGAGGGTACCTGGCCAGCACCAACTGTGGAGGCCGCCTCTGCATCCTGCCAGAAGAGGCTGACGGCGCGGATCCACCAGGCCAGGTATACCCTGAAACCACCAGCCCATGAAAGCCGCCTCTACATCCTGCCAGAAGTGGCTGAAGTCGCGGCCAACGGGAGAGGAAGATTGGAGGAAAGGTCTGGGGAAGTAGATGGCCCAGATCTGGTTACCAAAAGGACCGGTGACCTGCCTCCTGAGAGGGTTTTGGGTGGGTTAACGGACTTGTGGGTGGAAGGTGGTGATGTCTGATACCTGGTGCTTTTAAATGTTTTACATGTTTTAATGTTTTATGCATTTTAAAATGTTGTCTTGCAGCCCGAGGACGTGCTGGTGATAACTAAGGGGGAATGTGGCGCCCCTGACCTGGTCAGGCACCACTGAGTACTGCACCCATGCTGGGGACAGTACAATACAGGTAATCCAGAAGGCTGACTGGGGTGTGGAACACAGGCGCATAGTGATCAGGCCTCACACATGTACCCATGAGAGGACCCCTGGGGATCCCAGGAGGGGGCAAGCCTTCACCTTCACTGGAATAGTGGAGGGGGTAGAGCCTCCATCTCCTCTCAAGGGGTGTGGTAGGAGAGTCTGGTTGCTAGGTGGCGTAGGCAAGAACAGGAGAGGAGGAGCAGTGAGCCAGTTCAGTGTAGAGTCCAGGGAGCTCAAGTGAGGAGCAGATCCCTGGAGCTGTGCAATCTGACAGCGTCCGCGCAGTGGCTACAGACGGGGGAGAACGGTCAACTAGGAGTGCTGCCTGAAAGCCAGCTTCAGCTAGAGAGTGCACGGAGTGGGAAGTAAGGAGACTGCTAGAGAGCACCAGGCCCAACCGGGCGGCAGATCCCGAAGCGAGGATAGATTCACCTTTCCCTGCTAAACCTGCCGGTGTGGGGCTCTTAAAGCCCACACCACAACACTACAAAAGCCGCAGCCACGTAACCGCAGTGAGGGCCCATAGGTCATAGGAGGCAAGAGGCTGGAGTGGCCTGGTCCGGGGAACAAGCACACGGCGAAACAAGAAGGGGAGAGAGGCTTGGAGCATCTTCCCTGGGTGACCCCCATAGGGACTCAAAGTCGGGGTCACCCCAAACCACCAAGGGCTAAGGAAGGCGAGTCAGTAGTCACCCTCATAAAGTCAGCCTGAAGGACACCTGGTTCCCATCTGGTTCATCCCAGCTACGCCCGGGCTACTCACCCTGCCATCAAATGTGAGTAAAGCCCTTGAAAGACATTCCTGCCTGTGTGGTTATTCTGCGACTTGTGGTACTACAAACCTACACAGGGCCCTGGGGCTTGCCTCACTCTCAGGAGGCTCCTACATCTAACTGCACATATCATCAGCCCCAGGCGTCCCCTAACCTGCAGTGGCGGTCCCCACTGACCGCAATACTGAGAGTGGCGTCACGATCAAACAAGAAGATTCCTACCTGTGACCAGCACCAGCTACGTGGAGTCCCTGAAGGTATGCACCGACACAACACCTGCGGGGCTTCACACACTCACAATGTGTGGGGGCTTCTCATCCATGGAGGGGGTCACTCACAATGTGTGGAGGCTTTATATCCATGGAGGGGGTCACTCACAATGTGTGGAGGCTTTATATCCATGGAGGGGGTCACTCACAATGTGTGGGGGCTTCTCATCCGTGGAGGGATTCTCAGGCCAGTTCTGCGAGTAAAGGTCGTGTCGGGAGGTGCTGTATGGCGGTGATGTGGTGTTGATGCGGCGCAGTAGATTACATTCGATTCCATAGTATAAAGTCGTTCAGGCTTCATGAGGCGGAGAAAATATATTCAAACTAGTGAGACAGGAGGAGTGAAACTGTTCACAATCCGCTTGATGATCTACCCAACTTTTCGGGGGATCCAGGCCATATGAGCTGCACCTCATTATTTATAGCCAGTGTGAACCTGTAGGAGACATCACTGCTTTATCCACTCCCCACCAGGGGCTTATTAACCACTATAATGTCCGGGTTATTACAGATGAGTGGAAGAAAAAAGTGAGCGAGTCGTATCAGGTGATTGTGGAGCGGCTGGAGGACGACCTTCATATCCAGGAGGGGGAGCAGCTGGAGCTACAGATGGTTTTCAGGTAAAGCTCCTCTGTAAAACCTCCATTATCAGATATAGCAGGGCTGAGTTTGTTCTCGCACAGCTGGCCACCCTGAGGCTTCAGTTTTACATGGGACTGCCATCAGCCCTATACATTTAGTTTCTTGCATATTGTTGCTCTATGCTCCGCAGCATTGTACTCCATTTGTGGTTACTGATCAGTTCTTGACCCAATTTCTCATCTCTCACCCACTGGGGTCACCTATCAGTTTGGAGGGTACTGTAGTGTTAACCAAATGTGCAACTGTGTGATCATCCCACGGGAGATATTCATCTATTCCAAGCAATGGCGCTGCTCATTCAGTGACTGCAAGCAGAGATACCGACTCATTATATCTTATGTAAAGAGAGAGGGAATGGAAACACAGCAGAACGGACAGCTGTCCCGTATTCATCATCTCTTGTGAAAAAAGGCGATTTCTAAGGCTCCTGGAAATGCCAGTGAATGTGTCCTGCACCCCACAATAATATAATCTTTATTTTTGCATAGCACCAACGCATTCCTCAGCACTTTACAGACATTATCATCACTGTCCCCATTGGGGCTCAAAACCTACATTACTTATCTGTATGTCTTTGGAGTGTGGGAGGAAACCGGAGAAAACCCAGAATGTACAGACTTCTGCACCCGACAAACAACCACCTCCCCACGCTCCTGCACCTCCCTAGGTTCTTGCACCTCCCCACGCTCCTGCACCTCCCTAGGTTCTTGCACCTCCCCACACTCCTGCACCTCCCTAGGTTCTTGCACCTCCCCACGCTCCTGCACCTCCCTAGGTTCTTGCACCTCCCCACGCTCCTGCACCTCCCTAGGTTCTTGCACCTCCCCACACTCCTGCACCTCCCTAGGTTCTTGCACCTCCCCACACTCCTGCCCCTCCCCACGCTCCTGCACCCCACAAACTATCACCTCCTTGCGTTCCTGCACCTCGTTGCGCTCTTGCACTCCTGTACCTCCCTGCGCTCTTGCACCTCCTCATGTTACTGCCCCTCTCTGCGCTCTGGGATCTGTATTTGGGGTGGACCGGTTTGGGCTATGTATACGGGGTGGACCGGTTTGAGCTCTGTATAGGGGGTGGACTGGTATGGGGTCTGTATATGGATTAGACTGGTCTGTGCACTGTATATGGTGTGGACTGGTCTGGGCTCTGCACACTGGGTGGACCGGTCTGGGCTCTGCACACTGGGTGGACCGGTCTGAGCTCTGCACACTGGATCGGGCTCTGCACACCGGCTGGACCGGTCTGGGCTCTGCACACCGGCTGGACCGGTCTGGGCTCTGCACACCGGCTGGACCGGTCTGGGCTCTGCACACCGGCTGGACCGGTCTGGGCTCAGCACACGGGCTGGACCGGTCTGGGCTCAGCACACGGGCTGGGCCGGTCTGGGCTCAGCACACGGGCTGGACAGGTCTGGGCTCAGCACACGGGCTGGACCGGTCTGGGCTCAGCACACGGGCTGGACCGGTCTGGGCTCAGCACACGGGCTGGACCGGTCTGGGCTCAGCACACGGGCTGGACCGGTCTGGGCTCAGCACACGGGCTGGACCGGTCTGGGCTCAGCACACGGGCTGGACCGGTCTGGGCTCAGCACACGGGCTGGACCGGTCTGGGCTCAGCACACGGGCTGGACCGGTCTGGGCTCAGCACACGGGCTGGACCGGTCTGGGCTCAGCACACGGGCTGGACCGGTCTGGGCTCAGCACACGGGCTGGACCGGTCTGGGCTCTGCACACGGGCTGGACCGGTCTGGGCTCTGCACACGGGCTGGACCGGTCTGGGCTCTGCACACGGGCTGGACCGGTCTGGGCTCTGCACACGGGCTGGACCGGTCTGGGCTCTGCACACGGGCTGGACCGGTCTGGGCTCTGCACACGGGCTGGACCGGTCTGGGCTCTGCACACGGGCTGGACCGGTCTGGGCTCTGCACACGGGCTGGACCGGTCTGGGCTCTATACTGGTGCAGTCTCTGTGACACTCTTTGGACCTGCAGTCCTCTCATTCTGGATGTGCCGGACTCTTCCTCCCGGGGCGGGCGCAGCAGAGTGTAATGTTCCACAGTAAATCACAGACACGCAGAACAGATTAATATCCTGGGGACACAGAGAACTGTTCCTTTCCCATTTCAGGGATATTTAGGAGCAGGGGTTCTAATGCGCGGCCTCCACACGGAACATTCCTGCGAAGAAGGTGAATCTGGAGAATCTGATGCCCCAACATGAAATCTGATGGTAATATAAATATATCTGATGTTACGGGGCCGAATCAGCAAAGATGTCTGGCGTAAAATATTCTCAAAGGTCGGAAAATCATTGTACAGCGGAAATCTGCAGAAAACTTGAGTCTCCGCCATAATGTCCGGAGCCCGGGGGGAATGAGGCACGGAGGAGTCTGTCCAAAAAATCATCAAAAATCATCATTACCTGTCAGAAATACTCCTTTAGAATCTGACAGGAGACACATTCCTGGTGAGGAGCAAAGAGGCGACGGTCACTGAGAAGATGGCGGGGACGCGCCTCTTACTAAATACTGTCCTGCACCACGCCCAGGATCAGTAATGTACATACACAGTGACTGCACCAGCAGAATAGTGAGTGCAGCTCTGGAGTATAATACAGGAGGTAACTCAGGATCAGTAATGTATGTACACAGTGACTACACCAGCAGAATAGTGAGTGCAGCTCTAGAGTATAATACAGGATGTAACTCAGGATCAGTACAGGATCAGTAATGTATGTACACAGTGACTGCACCAGCAGAATAGTGAGTGCAGCTCTGGAGTATAATACAGGAGGTAACTCAGGATCAGTAATGTATGTACACAGTGACTACACCAGCAGAATAGTGAGTGCAGCTCTGGAGTATAATACAGGATGTAACTCAGGATCAGTACAGGATCAGTAATGTAATGTATGTACACAGTGACTGCACCAGCAGAATAGTGAGTGCAGCTCTGGAGTATAATACAGGAGGTAACTCAGGATCAGTACAGGATCAGTAATGTAATGTATGTACACAGTGATTGCACCAGCAGAATAGTGAGTGCAGCTCTGGAGTATAATACAGGAGGTAACTCAGGATCAGTAATGTAATGTATGTACATTGTGACTGCACCAGCAGAATAGGGAGTGCAGCTCTGGAGTATAATACAGGAGGTAACTCAGGATCAGTACAGGATCAGTAATGTAATGTATGTATACAGTGACTGCACCAGCAGAATAGTGAGTGCAGCTCTGGAGTATAATACAGAATGTAACTCAGGATCAGTACAGGATCAGTAATGTATGTACACAGTGATTGCACCAGCAGAATAGTGAGTGCAGCTCTGGAGTATGATACAGGAGGTAACTCAGGATCAGTAATGTAATGTATGTACACAGTGACTGCACCAGCAGAATAGGGAGTGCAGCTCTGGAGTATAATACAGGATGTAACTCAGGATCAGTACAGGATCAGTAATGTAATGTATGTACACAGTGATTGCACCAGCAGAATAGTGAGTGCAGCTCTGGAGTATGATACAGGAGGTAAGTCAGGATCAGTAATGTATGTACATTGTGACTGCACCAGCAGAATAGGGAGTGCAGCTCTGGAGTATAATACAGGATGTAACTCAGGATCAGTAATGTAATGTATGTACACAGTGACTGCACCAGCAGAAAACTGAGTGCAGCTCTGGAGTATAATACAGGAGGTAACTCAGGATCAGTACAGGATCAGTAATGTAATGTATGTATACAGTGACTGCACCAGCAGAATATTGAGTGCAGCTCTGGAGTATAATACAGGATGTAACTCAGGATCAGTACAGGATCAGTAATGTATGTACACAGTGATTGCTTCAGCAGAATAGTGAGTGCAGCTCTGGAGTATAATACAGGATATAACTCAGGATCAGTAATGTATGTACACAGTGACTGCACCAGCAGAATAGTGAGTGCAGCTCTGGAGTATAATACAGGAGGTAACATCTATGTTGTAGTATATTTCTATGTGTGATTTCCATATAAACTTTGCTGTCCCCTATAAATAATAATGTTTCCTCTCCTCTATGGCAGCAGTAAGGCAATTCTCTCAGAACACAAATAAAGACAAGTCTAGAAATTTGGCAAATTGATTGTTTATTGCTTGTATTTGTCTTTTCTGCACAGAATTTACAAGCGCGGGGCGATGTGTGAGGAGTGATTTGCGGAATGTCATGGTTAATTACATTGTAATTATGTCAGTGAGATATTATTTCCATTAGCGCTGATGCAGATTGTGGCTTAACATTATCTAAACAATCCTTTTTGGCAAGCGGATAAATATTGCAAGAAATGTATTAAGGATTCACCATGAATCCTCCGCGCAGTGTCTGGCAGATACTGCAATTTTTATTGTTAGGAAATCGCATTAGCGTTAATACATTTGCATGAAGAATCTTAAACTCATGGAAACCTTGTGATCCGTCTAGTTATTCTTATTTGCAAGGTTAATTTCCAGAAACAGCGCCACTTCTGTCCAGTGGCCAGGTGCGGTACTGCAGTTAAGTCCCATTGAAATGATTACTGGATTCCAGCTTGTGTTTGCAGTTGGTGGGAAAATGCAATAGTTATAGACGAGAATCAAACAGAAGTAACAATACTGATAATCCAGAACCTCCTGGTTCAGGCACATTCTGCCATAAGATATAGAGAGATCAAATACTTAGAGGCAATAAATAATGAACTCATCAACTATTGACTCTGAGTTTTGGGAGATGGCAGTAACGGCCGATGCAGGTAGTCACTGCTGTATATAGGATCGGATCACATGAATTCACCTGCACTCTGGATCCTTATAGTAGCTATATTGTTGTACACAGGGGCAGTATTATAGCAGTTATATTCTTGTACATAGGGGGCAGTATTATAGTAGTTATATTCTTGTACATAGGAGCAGTATTATAGTAGTGATATTCTTGTACATAGGAGCAGTATTATAGTAGTTATATTCTTGCATATAGGAGCAGTATTATAGTAGTTATATTCTTGTACATTAGGGCAGTATTATAGCAGTTTTTTTCTTGTACATAGGAGGCAGTATTATAGTAGTTATATTCTTGTACATAGGAGCAGTATTATAGTAGTTATATTCTTGTACATAGGGAGCAGTATTATAGTAGTTATATTCTTGTACATAGGAGCAGTATTATAGTAGTTATATTCTTGTACATAGGAGCAGTATTATAGTAGTTATATTCTTGTACATAGGAGCAGTATTATAGTAGTTATATTCTTGCATATAGGAGCAGTATTATAGTAGTTATATTCTTGTACATTAGGGCAGTATTATAGCAGTTTTTTTCTTGTACATAGGAGGCAGTATTATAGTAGTTATATTCTTGTACATTGGGGATAGTGGATTGTTCATGTTTGGATATATCCATAGAGTTTAATGACTTGATTGATCTCGCTTGTCTGACCCTATTCACACCTGGAGTGTTAGCAGAGTTGTTTTGTATTGATGGATTTCTTAGTCTCCTCATAGTATTTTCCAGACCGTATTATGACAGCTTGTGCCATATGACAAACTCCGCTCTGCTATCCATGTGCTTGTAGTGGTAACACATAAGGAGGTTGTAAAATGTGCGGTTTTATTTCTTACGATCGCTTGTACGCTATCTATTTTGCCGTCCATCACTTTACTATCAGCATTTCACTTTTTTTGGATTTGTCTGATTAAAATTCACATAAGTAAGTAACCCAGCGCGAGCGGTCACCCCGGTGCGATCAGCCGTACAATCTATTTTGCAGTTCAGACGAAGCCTTCGGCAAAGTCAATTTGAACTATCGGACGGAGAGCGGCCTCTCGCTCCTTCACCTGTGCTGCGTCTGCGGCGGTGAGTACCAGACCTCCGAATCCAAAAATGTGCAAATCCCAGGTAAGAAGTGAAATCAGAGCGATAAATGGTGGAACGGGCAGGAAAGTCTCAAAATCAGAGGAGCGGGAACCTTCCCCCGCACGAAACATATCCAAGAACTTGGGGACAGGGGATTTAGGGGGGATCCCAGGACTGTTCTATGGAGGTCCGGCAGCGGTAGTGAGAAGATATTTTCAGACTTTTAGTAAACTTTTGACCCTTGGAGGAACGATCCCGAATGCCCGGCACTATAGGTCAAAAGTGTAATATCTAGGGATGATCGAATACCTAAAATACTCGGCTTCGCGAATATCTCACGAATAGGTCGCCGCTATGCGAATATTCTATGCATAATGTAAGCCTATGGGATGCTTGTTCCGAATAATTGTTATTCGGTTTTCCCATAGAGTTACATTGCACATCAAATATTCGCGAATAGTGGGGAACTATTTGGAAAATATTCGCAAAGCTGAATATTTGAGGTATTCGATCATCCCTAATAATATCCCTTTAAGGAGAGTGAGGTCAGAACAGCCTGACACCTTCTCTAAGGCCACGTTCACACATTCAGTATTTTATATCAGTATTTTAAGCCCAAATCAGAAGTGGAACAATCTAGAATCATGGGCACCACTTTTGTATTATTCACCCACTCCTGGATTTGGCTACAAATACTGATATAAAATAATGACTGTTGGAAAGCCGGGAAGGACGGGGTTAAAGGGAATCTGTCACCCCTTTGACCTTTTTACACTGTTAATATGGGCATATAGGTTATAGAATGCTGAAAAAATCCATAACTTTATGTCTCCTATCAGATACATTGTTGTGGAAATATCATCTTGTATCTCTTTATGTAAATGAGCTCTTCCAGGCTATGGGGCGGATGCTGCCTGGAAGATAACTCCGCCTCCAGAGATAATTTTACATAAAAGGGGCGTTACCAGTGTGATGAGTGACGGCCGCTCTCTGCTCTCTCTGCAGAGCTGTGTGTGATTATAACTGACACTTCTGCAGTCTCCTCTCCGCTTCAGCCTCCAGCTCGCAGGCAGACAGGGCTGCAACATTGCTGCAATAAAGCAGAGCTCAGAGAACTGCAAAAATGTGTTTTAAAGAAGACAAATTCCATTTCTCCTGATCTGTGTCAGTTACTCATGTCACACTGGTAACGTCCCTTTTATTTAAAATGATCTCTGGAGGCGGAGTTATCTTCCAGGCAGCATCCGCCCCATAGCCTGGAAGAGCTCATTTACATAAAGTGATAACAGATGATATTTCCAACACAAGGCATCTGATATGAGACATAAAAGTAAGACTATTGTCAGCATTCTATAACCTGTATGTCACGCTGTACAAAGGCTAGTAAGACGCAGTACAGCGTAATCCCCACTAGGTGGCAGCAGAGTAGTGAGGGAGAGACAAAGAAACACAGTAATGGAAAGTACAGCAGAGTAATGTCAGCAGGCAGTTAACAGGTGAACCACCAGGGGGCAATAGAGTAGTCAAGCAGTCAGGGTCTAGACAGGAAAGTCAAGTCACTGCAAAGGGAGGATCAAAATAAAGTCAGAAAACAGAACCGAGTCGGAAGCCAGGAGATCAGGTATGCAGAGGGAAACAAAAACAACACAGGAGAGGGAAGTCAGGGACCGGGACAGGCAGACGAAAGGGGGAGGGTACAGGTCAGGACACAGTAGCAGGGAGGCAGGACAGATCGGGAACACTCACCAGAGCCAGTATACAAGCTGCAAGGTAGAGATATCACCGACACTGAACCATAGGTGGAGAGGCAATATATAGCGTCCTGGGATCTGGAACGAGGCAAGGGAAGTTAACCCCTGACATGACCAGGCCAGAGCTGGGTGTAACCACAGCAGGAAAAAGACGGCCTGCATCATGACAGTGTATGCCTATATTAACAGTGTAAAAAGGTCAAAGTGGTGACTGAGTCCCTTTAAATCCTAGCTCTGCTGGGGTTGATTAGGTGCACCTCCCTAGCTTTTTACTAGTACCAGGGAATTGGTTTTCAGGGGGAGCAGAGCAATGTGTGGGGTCTGCAGGGAGCGGCACATAAGGTTGTTGGTGACCGGACTTGGCCAGGAGAAGGGTCTGGATAGCTGCACAGGGGATAGACTGAGGTCAGCGTGTGAGAGGAAGAAAGGACCTCCAGTGCTGGCCTCCTCGGCCAGAATCTGAGCGGGAGAGGACTGTGATGTGAAGGGGCAGCCCGCCCTGATACCTGTCCATTTTCCTGTTACACCTCTGCACACAGAAGGGGAGGTTTAGTTTTGAACCCTTTGAAGTTTTATGAAAGCAAAAACTGCACGTTTGGAGCAAATTGCATTGCCTGTGTGAACACTGCCTGAAAGCGTGAGCCCCAACACACCAAATACTGAGCGTGTGAACATGGCCTAATACACCGCATATGATGCTGCCCCGGTGCCTCGCGGGCTTTGATGATAACGCTGTTCATCAATTCAGCTCTGCTTTATCTGCAGGTAACAAATCACATGTTAGGACTCTGATGCTGAAAGGGTTACGACCATCCCGGCTGACGAAGAATGGCTTCACCGCTCTCCACATGGCGGCATACAAGGTAACATTCAAAGGGAAACTGTCAGCAATGAGATCGTCATTTCCCTGCGGGATGTGATCTGAGCAGCAGTGAAAATGGAAATGTGAGAGAAAATGAAGTTCTTTTCTCCCTGCAGCCGCTCACTTCCAGCCACCGTGTGACCGACCTCCTGCTCTGCGCTCGCTGATTGCTGTGTACCGAGCGCTGACTGTTCTCTGCCGCAGCGCCATCCAGTGGCTGTCAGTGAGCGGCCCCGGGGATCTTACCCTTCATTGTCTCCCTGCAGCCGCGGCCCCGGGGATCTTACCCTTCATTGTCTCCCTGCAGCCGCGGCCCCGGGGATCTTACCCTTCATTGTCTCCCTGCAGCTGCGGCCCCGGGGATCTTACCCTTCATTGTCTCCCTGCAGCCGCGGCTCCGGGGATCTTACCCTTCATTGTCTCCCTGCAGCGCGGCTCCAGGGATCTTACCCTTCATTGTCTCCCT
The DNA here is from genome assembly GCF_048569485.1 of Anomaloglossus baeobatrachus. Lineage (NCBI taxonomy): Eukaryota > Metazoa > Chordata > Amphibia > Anura > Aromobatidae > Anomaloglossus > Anomaloglossus baeobatrachus. Next base: position 226,781,515 of record NC_134360.1, on the reverse strand, counting down.
GCAGCCGCGGCCCCGGGGATCTTACCCTTCATTGTCTCCCTGCAGCCGCGGCCCCGGGGATCTTACCCTTCATTGTCTCCCTGCAGCCGCGGCCCCGGGGATCTTACCCTTCATTGTCTCCCTGCAGCCGCGGCCCCGGGGATCTTACCCTTCATTGTCTCCCTGCAGCCGTGGCTCCGGGTATTTTACCCTTCACTGTCTCCCTGCAGCCGCGATTCCGGGGATCTTACCCTTCATTGTCTCCCTGCAGCCGCGATTCCGGGGATCTTACACTTCATTGTCTCCCTGCAGCCACGATTCCGGGGATCTTACACTTCATTGTCTCCCTGCAGCCACGATTCCGGGGATCTTACACTTCATTGTCTCCCTGCAGCCACGATTCCGGGGATCTTACACTTCATTGTCTCCCTGCAGCCGCTGCCCCGGGGATCTTACCTTTCATTTTCTCCCTGCAGCCGCGGCTCCGGGGATCTTGCCCTTCATTGTCTCCCTGCAGCCGCTGCCCCGGGGATCTTACCTTTCATTGTCTCCCTACAGCCGCGCTTCCAGGCACCTGCCCTCTATTATACAGCCATCATCACCTGCAGATTCCTCGGTCCGGTAGAGTCTGATTTCTTTGCTGACAGGTTCTGCTGTTTTGCACCAAGATCGTCTATAAGACGTTCACCTCGTGCAGAAAACACCAATAATTATTCTACACTTTTACATTAATTTTAATTATCCATCATGAACACTGAGGAAACTCGCAGGTGACATGAGTTTTTTTAAATAGCAAAACTAGCACTAGACCACCAGGGATTATTACAGTAACCCCTGCCCTAGACCACCAGGGATTATTACAGTAACCCCTGCCCTAGACCACCAGGGATTATTACAGTAACCCCTGCCCTAGACCACCAGGGATTATTACAGTAACCCCTGCCCTAGACCACCAGGGATTATTACAGTAACCCCTGCCCTAGACCACCAGGGATTATTACAGTAACCCCTGCCCTAGACCTCCAGGGATTATTACAGTAACCCCTGCCCTAGACCACCAGGGATTATTACAGTAACCCCTGCCCTAGACCACCAGAGATTATTACAATATCTCCTGCCCTAGACTACCAGGGATTATTACATGAACCCCTGCCCTAGACCACAAGGGATTCTTACAATAACCTCTGACCTAGACCACCAGAGATTATTACAGTAACCCCTGCCCTACACCACCAGGGATTATTACAGTAACCCCTGCCCTAGACCACCAGGGATTCTTACAATAACCTCTACCCTAGACCACCAGAGATTACAGTAACCCCTGCCCTAGACCACCAGGGATTCTTACAATAACCTCTGCCCTAGACCACCAGGGATTATTACAGTAACCCCTGCCCTAGACCACCAGAGATTATTACAATATCTCCTGCCCTAGACTACCAGGGATTCTTACAATAACCTCTACCCTAGACCACCAGAGATTACAGTAACCCCTTCCCTAGACCACCAGGGATTCTTACAGTAACCCCTGCCCTAGACCTCCAGGGATTATTACAGTAACCCCTGCCCTAGACCTCCAGGGATTATTACAGTAACCCCTGCACTAGACCTCCAGGGATTATTACAGTACCTCCTGCCCTAGACCACCAGGGATTATTACAGTAACCCCTGCCCTAGACCACCAGAGATTATTACAATATCTCCTGCCCTAGACTACCAGGGATTATTACATGAACCCCTGCCCTAGACCACAAGGGATTCTTACAATAACCTCTGACCTAGACCACCAGAGATTATTACAGTAACCCCTGCCCTAGACCACCAGGGATTATTACAGTAACCCCTGCCCTAGACCACCAGGGATTATTACAGTAACCCCTGCCCTAGACCACCAGGGATTATTACAGTAACCCCTGCCCTAGACCACCAGGGATTATTACAGTAACCCCTGCCCTAGACCACCAGGGATTATTACAGTAACCCCTGCCCTAGACCACCAGGGATTATTACAGTAACCCCTGCCCTAGACCTCCAGGGATTATTACAGTAACCCCTGCCCTAGACCACCAGGGATTATTACAGTAACCCCTGCCCTAGACCACCAGAGATTATTACAATATCTCCTGCCCTAGACTACCAGGGATTATTACATGAACCCCTGCCCTAGACCACAAGGGATTCTTACAATAACCTCTGACCTAGACCACCAGAGATTATTACAGTAACCCCTGCCCTACACCACCAGGGATTATTACAGTAACCCCTGCCCTAGACCACCAGGGATTCTTACAATAACCTCTACCCTAGACCACCAGAGATTACAGTAACCCCTGCCCTAGACCACCAGGGATTCTTACAATAACCTCTGCCCTAGACCACCAGGGATTATTACAGTAACCCCTGCCCTAGACCACCAGAGATTATTACAATATCTCCTGCCCTAGACTACCAGGGATTCTTACAATAACCTCTACCCTAGACCACCAGAGATTACAGTAACCCCTTCCCTAGACCACCAGGGATTCTTACAGTAACCCCTGCCCTAGACCTCCAGGGATTATTACAGTAACCCCTGCCCTAGACCTCCAGGGATTATTACAGTAACCCCTGCACTAGACCTCCAGGGATTATTACAGTACCTCCTGCCCTAGACCACCAGGGATTATTACAGTAACCCCTGCCCTAGACCACCAGAGATTATTACAATATCTCCTGCCCTAGACTACCAGGGATTATTACATGAACCCCTGCCCTAGACCACAAGGGATTCTTACAATAACCTCTGACCTAGACCACCAGAGATTATTACAGTAACCCCTGCCCTAGACCACCAGGGATTATTACAGTAACCCCTGCCCTACACCACCAGGGATTATTACAGTAACCCCTTCCCTAGACCACCAGGGATTCTTACAGTAACCCCTGCCCTAGACCACCAAAGATTCTCACAGTAACTTCAGCTGTAGACCACCAGGGATTATTAGAGTAACTCCTACCCTAGACCACCAGGGATTATTACAGTAACCCTTGCCCTAGACCACCAGAGAGTATTACAGTAACCCCTGCCCTAGACCACCACAGATTCTTATAGTAACCCCTGCCCTACACCAACAGGAATTCTTACAGTAACACTTTCACTAGAGCACCAGGGATTCATACACTAACCTCTTCGCAAGGCCATAAGACATTGTTACACAAACATCTACCCTAGACCACCAGGGATTAATATTTTTGACCCCTGACAAAAACCACCAGGTATTTTTCCACAAATCCTGCCAGAGACCACCAGAGATATTTACATTATTCCCCTGCTCTAGACCACCAGGGATTATGAAAATAACTTGCGACCAAGACCCCCAAGGATTGGTATATTAACCCCTACATGATACCAAAAGGAAGTTTGTGATAAACCTCTACCTTAGACCACATGGGGGTTCTTACATTAACCCCTATCCTAAAACACGAGGGATTCTGACCTCCCACCCAATGAGCATTACCTTATAGTAGTATATAGTCCCGTCTCTTGCCATAAATATATATTTTATTCTGACGCCTCTCCATTTCTGATATCTGACCTCTTTTCTCAATGCAAACCTTATCTTGCTAGCCAAATGGGTGTGGTCTTAAGCTCTTTTCTGTGGGCGCCTTCTTGATGACCACACCCACTTGGCTAATAAGACTATAAAGAAGAGTTGGCCATATCTCAGGAACGGAGAGGAGCAGGAACAAAAGAAAGACATCGCCGGATTCAGGAGAACAGCGGCATTTACACCAGGTAGATATATATTAATGAGAAATGAGAAGAAACAGGTCACAAGAAAACAACATCACCAATTAATTGCTCAGCCTTTCTGTATTCACAGGTATGCGCTTTTCCTTCTCTATCACATCCATTTTCTTTATCCAGCAGGTGTTTGTGGTTGTAGCAATGACAATGTATACACCTGACACTGATTTTAGGCGTCATTTCTCTTTAAATGTGTCCGGTATTTTTGGACTTGAGCTTTCGTCTGATCCTTGTGTTTAAATAAGATTGTTTGTAGATTCCGACAGCTCCGTCCCCCGGAGACCCCCTGACACTGCGCATCACTGAGCCTATAAACCAATTACCGCACCATCTCTCTTATCACGATCACATCTGACGCCGCAGCTCTATGGCGGTGTAAATGTTTCTTAGACAGTCTAATTCTACCGCAATTAAGTAAATGGCAGGTCAATGCATCAACAAAGAAAAGTTTAACAAAACTGCATCCTGTCTATTAAATGCGGTTCCATTCACCGGTTTTGATATTTAATCAAAATCCAGTTAATCCAGTGCATTATGTTTACAACTCGCAACAAACAAGAGGATAAAGCCGAAGCAGAGAGAGACAGCCGCAAAATAATGGTCATGTAATGGAATGGAAAAGAAGACCGCCACCTAGTGCTGAATATGAAGCAAGGACAAGAATATAACAAAAATACTGCTCCTATGTACAGGAATATAACTACTATAATACTGCTCCTATGTACAAGAATATAACTACTATAATACTGCTCCTATATACAAGAATATAACTACTATAATACTGCTCCTATGTACAAGAATATAACTACTATAATACTGCCCCCTATGTACAAGAATATAACTACTATAATACTGCCCCCTATGTACAAGAATATAACTACTATAATACTGCCCCCTATGTACAAGAATATAACTACTATAATACTGCCCCCTATGTACAAGAATATAACTACTATAATACTGCCCCTATGTACAAGAATATAATTACTATAATACTGTCCCTATGTACAGGAATATAACTACTATAATACTGCCCCTATATACAAGAATAACTACTATAATACTGCCCCCTATGTACAAGAATATAACTACTATAATACTGCCCCCTATATACAAGAATATAACTACTATAATACAGCCCCTATGTACAAGAATATAACTACTATAACCCTGCCCCCATATACAATAATATAATTACAATAATAGTGCCCCCTATGTACAAGAATATAACTACTATAATACTGCCCCTACATACAAGAATATAACTACTATAATACTGCCTCTATGTACAAGAATATAACTACTATAATACTGCTCCTATGTACAAGAATATAACTACTATAGTACTGCCCCTATGTACAAGAATATAACTACTATAATACTGCTCCCTATGTACAAGAATATAACTACTATAATACTGCTCCCTATGTACAAGAATATAACTACTATAATACTGCCCCCATATACAATAATATAATTACAATAATAGTGCCCCCTATGTACAAGAATATAACTACTATAATACTGCCCCTACATACAAGAATATAACTGCTATAATACTGCCCCTATGTACAAGAATATAACTACTATAATACTGCTATGTACAAGAATATAACTACTATAATTCTACCCCCTATGTACAAGAATATAACTACTATAATACTGTCCTATGTACAAGAATATAACTACTATAATACTGTCCTATGTACAAGAATATAACTACTATAATACTGTCCTATATACAAGAATATAACTACTATAATACTACCCCCTATGTACAAGAATATGACTACTATAATACTGCCCCTATGTACAAGAATATAACTACTATAATACTGCCCCTATGTAGAGTAATATAACTGCTGTAATGAATCAGGACTCTGTTTCACAACAACGTAATGAAATATTTTCCTCTTTTTAGGACCGTTCGGAGCTGGTCACCGCGTTGCTCCATGGTGGAGCAGATATTCAGCAGGTGGGATATGGAGCTCTCACCGCTCTTCACATTGCTACAATCGCAGGGAATCATGAGGTGAGCTATTGTTTCATAGAACACAAATAATTGATGATTTTGCTATAAAGTATCAATGTTTGATCAGTTATCACCGGATCGATGGTCGTGTGCCGTCCTCAGGAGAGCGGAGAAATGGCTTCATACATAGAAATAACTTTAAGCTATTGAGGTTTCTATAGGAGGAAGCAAAATTTAAAAAAATGAGGAGGGACTTTTTTTCACATAAAATCCATTTTTTTTTATTATTTTTTTTTTTTTTTTTGGGGTGGGTCCAAACTCCCTCTCTCAGGTGGGCTCTTGGTGTCGGCGTCATTCATCTCTGCATTTTCTGCCATGGAATGCGGCGTTATTAGGTGCAACATTCTGCAGGTAAGGTTGCAGCAGAATTCAGGCTCAGACTTTCTCCTCTTCAGATTAGGTTTTTTTGCACCTTTCTTCTTCTTTCATGAAGCACGCTGCAGAAAAATCAATGTGAACAGCGCTCGGCGTGTGAGCCACGGCTAAACCCAACTTGTGAAGTTTAATTGGCGCCTAACAATAATAATTGCAGGTGTTTTGTGCTGCAGATGGAGGAGGGCCGCAGAGGTGAGGGGTCTTCTGTTTTTTATCCTGGAGAAGCCCACAGAGAAGCCTCTCGTTTGTCAGCGGGCAGCGCGCTCGTCGCAGAGACCCTCGGCCTCAGATCCTCCTATTAAATCATTTGGAAGTAAACAAGACCCCGACTCTGACCCGGACCCCGAATGTTTTCCCATCCAGAGAAATTGATATAGACTTCTATTTAGCAGCAGATACAGAGGTCACTGATTTCTATTCTCCTCTAAAAAGGCTTCACCAGACTTCAATATATTTCAGCATCTCAATTATCTGGCGACGTCTTGTGGTCTCCACATCAATCCCTCAAGGATTCTTATGTGGGTTGTGGGTGTCTTTGTATTGTCTTCAATTATCAGGACTAGTGTCACATTTTTGTATCATTGAGAATATATATACTAGCTGTAGTACCCGGGTGTTGCCCGGGATAGTAACTGTCTCTCTCCCAGTCTCTGTGTGTCTATGTCTCTTTCCCCGTCTGTCTGTCTCTTTCCTTGTCTGTCTCTTTCCTTGTCTGTCTCTTTCCTTGTCTGTCTCTTTCCTTGTCTGTCTCTTTCCTTGTCTGTCTCTTTCCTTGTCTGTCTCTTTCCCTGTCTGTCTCTTTCCCTGTCTGTCTCTTTCCCTGTCTGTCTCTTTCCCTGTCTGTCTCTTTCCCTGTCTGTCTCTTTCCCTGTCTGTCTCTTTCCCTGTCTGTCTCTTTCCCTGTCTGTCTCTTTCCCTGTCTGTCTCTTTCCCTGTCTGTCTCTTTCCCTGTCTGTCTCTTTCCCTGTCTGTCTCTTTCCCTGTCTGTCTCTTTCCCTCTCTGTCTCTTTCCCTCTCTGTCTCTTTCCCTCTCTGTCTCTTTCCCTCTCTGTCTCTTTCCCTCTGTGTGTCTGTCTGTCTCTGTCTGTCTTTTTCTATCTCTCTCTATCTGTCTCATATTACCTCACACGTAAGCGTCTTAAACTGTGACTGTCCTTCGTTCCTATAGCAACCAATCATAGCTGCTATTAAAACCAGTAGTTCCAGGCTCCATTTACTTTAATGTAGGCAGGTTTTTTTGGAGAGTAACTGTAAAGCGTGGGGTTAAATTTTCCCATCAAAACATATATGTAAATCACGGTGTCTCCACCTTGAGACCCTCTTCTTCCAGATTTTCTCGCTATGTAAGAGTATCCTCTCCTCTGGAGGACTCGACCAGTCCATAAGGACATTCATTAGAATGGGAGTGATGCAGTTCTACATGTGTCCTGTAGTGGCCACTGCAGTAGAATCGTCTAACATCACCTGCTGATTGGATCTGCAGATCACCAGGGATCAAGTTTTTAATCATATGGATTAAGAAACAAAATGCATCAATAAAGCCTTAAAACAAAATGGTGCACAGTGATTAGTTCAAGATTTGGGGTTCTGGCAGGATGATCTATTGCCCATGGTTCGGTGATATGCGGCAATGATTGGGGGAGCTGGAACAAAGGGTTTTCCAAAAATTTAGAGATAAGCAAATCAATTAGGAAAATCCTTGTCCAGTGGGTACGTCCGTAGTCCATGGCGGCCTGACAGAAAACGTGCAATCTGCCTCCCCACCTGCCCGCATCTACGGTGCCTCACCATGTAATGACACTGCGCCGAGCCTACAAATCATAAGAGGTGCCTTTGACACGTCCGCACCGGGGCCTGGGGGTTACTCGTTACCGGGCTGGCTCTGTTCTGCTTGGAGGATGTCATTGCAGCAGGGCCCGGCTCCATAATCCCGGCGGTATAGTTTTAATAAATGATGATGATGGGAATATTTACAGGGGAGATGTTGTGACGTCACCTGTGGTGTGTGGCAAGATAGGTGCCGCCGCTGCTGTTCAGTTCCCCTGGGGTCGGTGGTGACGCAGCAGAGTTGGAATCGCTCTCCACAGGTAGAGCTGGGCCCCAGGGCTGTTGGGATCAGTAGTCTGTAATGGCGGGGCGCAAAGTCGGAGGCGCATGTAATAACCGGACAACACAGGGATGCAGTCACAAGGTCTTTACTCACTGTTAAGAGTTCCAGGTTAGCACGTCTAGATAAATGTCGCCCCCGGAGTTCTGCTGTGATGGGCTCCAGCCGGATAGTTCAGAGGCACAACCTGGTACACCCTTCTGTGTTCCTTTCCTGGTCGTCTTCCTGCACTGACCTCTCCCGCCTGTCCCATGCCTGCACACAGAGCCGCGAGCCGGTGTCCGCGAACCCTGTTGGCTGGCGTAAAGCTCTATCCCTTGGCCCTATGTGGTCACCTTTTCACTGGATGTGTGTGGATGTGGCTTCGGCTCTTGCAGTAACCTCAGCCTCCGGTTTGCTAGATGAGTCTTAAAGTTCTCCACTAGTTGAGGGGCCGATCCCCTTCTGCACCCAATTCCCTCCACTCCGCGGTATGTCGTCTTTGGAATGAGACCACGGGAGTATGGTACACTTCCCCATGGGCACTAGGATCCTTTCTGTCGTGTGCCTGAGCCGAGCTGTGGCAGCTCCAGACGACAGGTCTTTACTCCTCCACTGCTACTTCCCAACTGGCCAACGTTCTACCGGCTGCTCCCACTAACTAGACTCCACCTCCCAGCCTGGCTTTCCATGGCGCAGCAAAGGTGCAACGGTCCAGTGGATTGTCGCTGAATGAGAGTGTCTGTGTTGTGTGTATACCAATTTTTGACTCCCCTCCTTACCTGGGAATGGAATACCACACCTCTGGCTGAGGTGCAGTAATTCTGTGGCGACCGAAGCCTCAGGGGCGTCCCACCATGAGTGCCGGAAATGCCGGACAGCCACGGACTACGGACATGGCTACTGGGCCAGGATCCTGCCAAGTGATTTGCAAAAAATATTTCTACTTTTGAAATTCTGCTCACCCAACCTCCATCCACGTGTGATCCACCGGGCTGGTTAGATAGGGGGTTACCTTTCATGATGTCCCCCAAAATCCATCACATGGAGACAAAGAATACATGAGGTTGGATCGATCTGCAGAGAGGCGGGAAATCAGATTTTCTTCCTGATCTCACTATGTAAAGAGCGTTATTACCCCGTCATGGCGACTCCTGGAACTGGAATTTGTTGGTGATGCGTTGGTGTGAGTTGTCGGCGATGCTGGATCTGCACATTTATTTACCCTCCGGTTTCCCTTTGTTTCTTTATGTCCATAACAGAACTGTATTCCCGAACTGTAACTGATGTTCCCGATCCCAGGAATTATATATTTGCCTCTAAACATCTTGTATGAACCGTTCTCCGGCGGCCCCGTATCCGCCTGTAGTGAATCCGCTGTTTACTTTCCATCCTTTACTCTTTCGCACTCAGGCTGTCGACATCTTATTACAACACGGAGCCTATGTGAATGTCCAGGACGCGGTGTTCTTCACCCCATTACACATCGCCGCGTACAACGGCCACGAGCAGGTGAGATCCAACCATATTGTGTGTCTATAAAGATGTAGCAGAGCTGAATTTCTTATATTAGTCTGTGGAGTCAGGAGCAGATAATCTGTTAATGGGGGCTTCTAAGAATAAGGGCAGAAAAATGTCTTTACATCCATCAATATATGAACTGATCGTGTCTTCTACACACAGCAGTGCACAAATGGTGTATTCAGATCTAGGAAGAAATCATAAAACATCGAAGACTCATTGGTCTATGTTATCAATTACCAAAATGCAAATATAAATTCCCTCAGTATTCAGTGACCGCCCATCTCCTCCATCCTCAGTATTCAGTGACCGCCCGTCTCCTTCATCCTCAGTATTCAGTGACCGTCCGTTTCCTCCATCCTCAGTATTCAGTGACCGCCCGTCTCCTCCATCCTCAGTATTCAGTGACCACCCATCTCCTCCATCCTCAGTATTCAGTGACCGCCCGTCTCCTCCATCCTCAGTATTCAGTGACCACCCATCTCCTCCATCCTCAGTATTCAGTGACCGCCCGTTTCCTCCATCCTCAGTATTCAGTGACAGCCCGTCTCCTCCATCCTCAGTATTCAGTGACCGCCCGTCTCCTCCATCCTCAGTATTCAGTGACAGCCCGTCTCCTCCATCCTCAGTATTCAGTGACAGCCCGTCTCCTCCATCCTCAGTATTCAGTGACAGCCCGTCTCCTCCATCCTCAGTATTCAGTTACCGCCCGTTTCCTCCATCCTCAGTATTCAGTGACCGCCCGTCTCCTCCATCCTCAGTATTCAGTGACAGCCCGTCTCCTCCATCCTCAGTATTCAGTGACCGTCCATTTCCTCCATCCTCAGTATTCAGTGACAGCCCGTCTCCTCCATCCTCCGTATTCAGTGACCGCCCGTCTCCTCCATCCTCAGTATTCAGTGACCGTCCGTTTCCTCCATCCTCAGTATTCAGTGATCGCCCGTCTCCTCCATCCTCAGTATTCAGTGACCGTCCATTTCCTCCATCCTCAGTATTCAGTGACAGCCCGTCTCCTCCATCCTCAGTATTCAGTGACCGCCCGTCTCCTCCATCCTCAGTATTCAGTGACCGCCCGTTTCCTCCATCCTCAGTATTCAGTGACTGGCCATCTCCTCCATTCTCAGTATTTGGTGACCGCCCGTCGCCTCCATCCTCAGTATTCAGTGACCACCCATCTCCTCCATCCTCAGTATTTGGTGATCGCCCATCTCCTCCATTCTCAGTATTTGGTGACTGCCCGTCTCCTCCATCCTCAGTATTCAGTGATCGCCCATCTCCTCCATTCTCAGTATTTGGTGACTGCCCATCTCCTCCATCCTCAGTATTCAGTGACTGCCCGTCTCCTCCGTCCTCAGTGTTCAGTGACAGCCCGTCTCCTCCGTCCTCAGTGTTCAGTGACAGCCCGTCTCCTCCATCCTCAGTATTCAGTGACTGCCCGTCTCCTCCATCCTCAGTATTCAGTGACTGCCCGTCTCCTCCATCCTCAGTATTCAGTGACTGCCCGTCTCCTCCGTCCTCAGTATTCAGTGACTGCCCGTCTCCTCCGTCCTCAGTATTCAGTGACCGCCCGTCTTCTCCGTCCTCAGTATTCAGTGACCGCCCGTCTTCTCCATCCTCAGTATTCAGTGACTGCCCATCTCCTCCTTCCTCAGTATTCAGTGACCGCCCATCTTCTCCGTCCTCAGTATTTAGTGATCGCCCGTCTCCTCCTTCCTCAGTATTCAGTGATCGCCCGTCTCCTCCATCCTCAGTATTCAGTGACTGCCCGTCTCCTCCATCCTCAGTATTCAGTGACTGCCCGTCTCCTCCATCCTCAGTATTCAGTGACCGCCCGTCTTCTCCGTCCTCAGTATTCAGTGACCGCCCGTCTTCTCCGTCCTCAGTATTCAGTGACCGCCCGTCTTCTCCGTCCTCAGTATTCAGTGACCGCCCGTCTTCTCCATCCTCAGTATTCAGTGACTGCCCATCTCCTCCTTCCTCAGTATTCAGTGACCGCCCATCTTCTCCGTCCTCAGTATTCAGTGACCGCCCGTCTTCTCCGTCCTCAGTATTCAGTGACCGCCCGTCTTCTCCGTCCTCAGTATTCAGTGACCGCCCGTCTTCTCCGTCCTCAGTATTCAGTGATCGCCCGTCTCCTCCTTCCTCAGTATTCAGTGACCGCCCATCTTCTCCGTCCTCAGTATTTAGTGATCGCCCGTCTCCTCCTTCCTCAGTATTTAGTGATCGCCCGTCTCCTCCGTACTCAGTGATCGCCCGTCTCCTCAGTACTCAGTGATTGCCCGTCTCCTCCGTCCTCAGTATTCAGTGACCGTCCGTTGCCTCCATCACTTCTTCCCGCCACTTATACGCAGGTTATGAAGGAGGAATCTGGGGGTCAGGTTCTTCCAAACATGTTGGAGACCTGACCCCCAGATCTGTGTATGAGGCTTGTGGGGTCCTCCTGTGTCTTGATCCCAGACAGACGGGATGATGTGAGATAAGGGCTCTATTGATCATCACCTCCAGGACTCCTCGTTCTTAATGACATTGTCTGGATGTTGGGGGTTGTTTTCCGGCTGCAGAATAAATTTGGATCCAATCAAACGCCTCCTGATGGTATTACATGATGGAGAAGTGTCTGCCGGGATTTCTCAATATTGGTGACACCAGTAATCCTGACCAAATCCTATAATACGTCTATTTTTTAAAATGTTTTAATGTGCAGTATTTTTTACAAACCTCCCTAAAACATTTCCATTATATCATCTAGATATACTATTTTCTTATACAAGTAGGTCTATGTTGTACCTACCTCTGTTATTCAGCCTAGAAATATGTGAATAAATTGTATTTACTAACCTCACTTAATATATAAGCAATTTAATTTATGTACACAGTGACTCCACCAGCAGAATAGTGAGTGCAGCTCTGGAGTATAATGCAGGATGTAACTCAGGATCAGTACAGGATCAGTAATGTAATGTATGTACACAGTGACTCCACCAGCAGAATAGTGAGTGCAGCTCTGGAGTATAATACAGGATGTAACTCAGGATCAGTAATATAATGTATGTACACAGTGACTGCACCAGCAGAATAGTGAGCGCAGCTCTGGAGTATAATACAGGAGGTAACTCAGGATAAGTAATGTAGTAATTCTGTGACAGCAAGAAATTATATAAACCTGTTTCTTTTTAGGAATTGTTAGTTAATGAATCATCCATTTAATGCAATGTATCTGGGTTTTTTCTCAGGTTACTCGACTCCTCTTGAAATTTGGAGCAGATGTTAATCTGAGCGGAGAGGTCGGGGACAGGCCCCTGCACTTGGCCTCAGCCAAGGGATATCTCACCATCACAAAATTACTGATGGAAGAAGGCGCTAAAGCCGATGGTAAACACTTCTGCTTTTTGCATATACATATACGGGAGTTACAGAAAGTCCCATAGAAACGCTCGTCCGCATCTGTGCATTCCCCCACTCGATGGTGGCGGCCGTCCCACCGTGGAGTTGTCAGATCCTCTGCTGCATGTCGGTGTCGTTTCCCCGGGTCGGTCATGTATCTCTTAGACATTTATGGCATCTATTTTATGGTTCTGTAGATGGAAACATGTTGAAAACCCGAAACTCTCCTAACTACAGGATCATGAGCTTCGTTCTTGTTTTGACTTTTTACTGTCTGGTTCATGGAAGTAATCACAATATGATAGCTATTGATGGCAAGTCTGTGCTCCGATCCCCGGATCCCCCGCCACCTATCAGCCAGAATACAGGATCAGTCATCAGCAGCTTGCTGATTGTTTCCATGTATTTTTTATATATATATATATATATATATACATATACATACACATACACATACATATATATATATATATATATATATATATATATATATATATATATATATAATATATGTATGTATGTGTGTGTGTGTATATATATGTATATATATATATATATATATATATACATACACACACACAGTGCAGACCAAACGTTTGGACACATCTCCTCATTCAAAGAGTTTTCTTTATTTTCAGGACTCTGAAAATTGTAGATTCACATTTTAAAGTCATCACGACTATGAATTAACACATGTGGAATGAAATACTTAACAAAAAAGTGTGAAACAACTGAAAATATGTCTTATATTCTAGGTTCTTCAAAGTAGCCACCTTTTGCTTTGATTACTGCTTTGCACACTCTTGGCATTCTCTTGATGAGCTTCAAGAGGTAGTCACCGGAAATGGTTTTCCAGCAGTCTTGAAGAAGTTCCCAGAGATGCTTAGCACTTGTTGGCCCTTTTGCCTTCACTCTGCGGTGCAGCTCACCCCAAACCATCTCGATTGGGTTCAGGTCTGGTGACTGTGGAGGCCAGGTCATCTGGCGTAGCACCCCATCACTCTCCTTCTTAGTCAAATAGCCCTTACACAGCCTGGAGGTGTGTTTGGGGTCATTGTCCTGTTGAAAAATAAATGATGGTCCAACTAAACGCAAACCGGATGGAATAGCATGCCGCTGCAAGATGCTGTGGTAGCCATGCTGGATCAGTATGCCTTCAATATTGAATAAATCCCCAACAGTGTCACTAGCAAAGCACCCCCACACCATCACACCTCCTCGTCCATGCTTCACGGTGGGAACCAGCCATGTAGAGTCCATCCGTTCACCTTTTCTACAAAGACACGGTGGTTGGATCCAAAGATCTCAAATTTGGACTCATCAGACCAAAGCACAGATTTCCACTGGTCTAATGTCCATTCCTTGTGTTCTTTAGCCCAAACAAGTCTCTTCTGCTTGTTGCCTGTCCTTAGCAGTGGTTTCCTAGCAGCTATTTTACTATGAAGGCTGCTGCACAAAGTCTCCTCTTAACAGTTGTTCTGGAGATGAGGTGTGTCCAAACTTTTGGTCTGTACATATATATATATAATAATTATAAACACAAAATGATGAAGTTTAGTGTCTGTCCAGCAGATGAGACTTAGGAGAACTGGGCTCGGCTCAAGATCAATGATCCATCTTCTCCACAGTGAATGCCCAGGATAATGAGGATCACGTCCCGCTTCATTTCTGCTCGCGGTTCGGACACCATGAGATTGTCAGATATCTCCTGCAGAACAACGCAGACGTGCAGCCGCACGTGGTGAATATATACGGGGACACGGCTCTACACCTGTGAGTATCCAGGACCCACTGGATGTAGGTAAAGTCTGCAAAGTGGTCCCAAGGGCAGTGTCAACCCGAGGACCCCACATCTACTCAGGGCACTTGTACATAATGTGATGAGGTCCTAATAGCCAGGGTCATGGCATCATGGGTGGATCCTCTGCTCGGCTAGTCTGACCCCACCGGAAAACACAAAATACCCTCAATTTATTTTGGTTGTTGCCCTCCTCTCCAAGGTGATGACGCCGACCTGCGCAGGGTCCCCACAGATAAGGGGCCGCCCCGGGTAAGGCTTCACTCTTTCTTACAGCGCCTGTTACAATGGAAAGTTTGAGGTCGTGAAGGAACTGATTGAGCTGTCTGGTACGGAGAGCCTGACAAAGGAAAACATTTTCAGCGAAACGGCGTTTCATAGGTAATAGAAGAAATGTGTGATCCAAAGTCATCCATGATACACAATATACCTCTACCATCTCTGCGCTCCCCTCTACCATCTCTGCGCTCCCCTCTACCGGCTCTGCGCTCCCCTCTACCGGCTCTGCGCTCCCCTCTACCGGCTCTGCGCTCCCCTCTACCGGCTCTGCGCTCCCCTCTACCGGCTCTGCGCTCCCCTCTACCGGCTCTGCGCTCCCCTCTACCTGCTCTGCCCTCCCCTCTACCGGCTCTGCGCTCCCCTCTACCTGCTCTGCCCTCCCCTCTACCGGCTCTGCGCTCCCCTCTACCGGCTCTGCGCTCCCCTCTACCTGCTCTGCCCTCCCCTCTACCGGCTCTGCGCTCCCCTCTACCGGCTCTGCGCTCCCCTCTACCGGCTCTGCGCTCCCCTCTACCTGCTCTGCGCTCCCCTCTACCATCTCTGCGCTCCCCTCTACCATCTCTGCGCTCCCCTCTACCGGCTCTGCGCTCCCCTCTACCGGCTCTGCGCTCCCCTCTACCGGCTCTGCGCTCCCCTCTACCGGCTCTGCGCTCCCCTCTACCTGCTCTGCGCTCCCCTCTACCATCTCTGCGCTCCCCTCTACCATCTCTGCGCTCCCCTCTACCGGCTCTGCGCTCCCCTCTACCGGCTCTGCGCTCCCCTCTACCGGCTCTGCGCTCCCCTCTACCGGCTCTGCGCTCCCCTCTACCAGCTCTGCCCTTCGCTTTACCAGCTCTGCCCTTCGCTTTACCAGCTCTGCCCTTCGCTTTACCAGCTCTGCCCTTCGCTTTACCAGCTCTGCCCTCCCCTCTACCGGCTCTGCGCTCCCCTCTGCCGGCTCTGCGCTCCCCTCTACCGGCTCTGCGCTCCCCTCTACCGGCTCTGCGCTCCCCTCTACCATCTCTGCGCTCCCCTCTACCGGCTCTGCGCTCCCCTCTACCGGCTCTGCGCTCCCCTCTACCGGCTCTGCGCTCCCCTCTACCTGCTCTGCGCTCCCCTCTACCATCTCTGCGCTCCCCTCTACCATCTCTGCGCTCCCCTCTACCGGCTCTGCGCTCCCCTCTACCGGCTCTGCGCTCCCCTCTACCGGCTCTGCGCTCCCCTCTACCGGCTCTGCGCTCCCCTCTACCAGCTCTGCCCTTCGCTTTACCAGCTCTGCCCTTCGCTTTACCAGCTCTGCCCTCCCCTCTACCGGCTCTGCGCTCCCCTCTGCCGGCTCTGCGCTCCCCTCTACCGGCTCTGCGCTCCCCTCTACCGGCTCTGCGCTCCCCTCTACCGGCTCTGCGCTCCCCTCTACCAGCTCTGCCCTTCGCTTTACCAGCTCTGCCCTTTGCTTTACCAGCTCTGCCCTTCGCTTTACCAGCTCTGTGCTCCCGTCTACCAGCTCTGCGCTCCCGTCTACCAGCTCTGCGCTCCCGTCTACCATCTCTGCGCTCCCCTCTACCATCTCTGCGCTCCCCTCTACCAGCTCTGCCCTTTGCTTTACCAGCTCTGCCCTTTGCTTTACCAGCTCTGCCCTTTGCTTTACCAGCTCTGCCCTTTGCTTTACCAGCTCTGTCCTTTGCTTTACCAGTTCTGTCCTTTGCTTTACCAGCTCTGCCCTCCCCTCTACCAGCTTTGCCCTTCGCTTTACCAGCTCTGCGCTCCCGTCTACCAGCTCTGCGCTCCCGTCTACCAGCTCTGCGCTCTGCTCTACCAGCTCTGCGCTCTGCTTTACCAGCTCTGCGCTCTGCTTTACCAGCTCTGCGTTCTGATTTACCAGCTCTGCGCTCTGCTTTACCAGCTCTGCGCTCCCGTCTACCAGCTCTGCGCTCTGCTCTACCAGCTCTGCGCTCTGCTTTACCAGCTCTGCGCTCTGCTTTACCAGCTCTGCGCTCTGCTCTACAAGCTCTGCGTTCTGATTTACCAGCTCTGCGCTCTGCTTTACCAGTTCTGCGCTCCTGTGGAGAATCTATAACCCCCTGACCACATAGATCCATGTCCTCTGAGACCAAGTTCACACCTGTGTTTTATACCTCCGTTTTTTTGCTCCGCCATAGCAGCAGAGCTGGAGCCATCACAGGTGGAGGCCACTGACCCCTGATTATGGTGGACTTTGCCTGGTCTTGGAGCAGCACATGGCTGTATTAGTGGGGGGTCAGTGAGATATTTTGGGGTTTGTTACTTTGTATCCAGCAGGAGATGTTTTCCATCGTGATTACGTTGATGACAGTTTTTGGTTTCTCCGCAGCGCCTGCACATACGGCAAAAATCTGGAGCTGATTAAATTCCTTCTGGATCAAAATGTCCTGAACATCAATCACCAGGGAAGAGACGGACACACAGGTGAGACATGTATAGGAAGTAGCAATCCTCGTCAATATCCGCCCTGCAGAGTGGTGGAGGACAGCTGAGAAGAGCGCAGCTCCGGAGGTACAGATTCACTAGGAAGTCGCAGCCCAGTGGGGCTCATCATTGAGATTCTCTATCATTAAAGGGATTATCCTGGACTGTTTATTTTTTTTGCTATGTGCCTAACAAGTAACAGGCAAGTAGTTGGTGACTAGCTGTCTGTTGTGCCCGTCATCGATATCTGCCGGCCCAGAATGGTCACAGACCGGTACTGCCGGCGATTTCAGCATCCTCTCTTTCAGTCTGCTCCATAGATAGAGTGTGACTGCCGATGATACGCTGATTACAGCTGTCTCCCCACTGACTAACTGCGGGGAACCAGCTGTCAATCAGCTGTCAATCAGAAATTGGCAGCCACAACCACAGAGCGGCGCAGAAGAAGAAGAGGAAGAAGAGCGGCTCAGTTGATATGTAGCAGCTGAATCACCGGCAGGAGCGGTCTGTGCCTGACCTGTGCCGGCAGAGATCAGCACTGGGGACAACAAGTAGGTAGTTAGTAACTATCTGCCTGCTAATTCTAATGCACAATGCGAAAAAAAATAATAAAAAATAATAAAAAAAAAAAAATTAGTCATGAAAACAGCTTCAGAGATTGGTGGGAAACTGGAGGAGACTCAGGGAGAACATACAAACTCCTTTCAAATAGTGTCTTTGGTGGGATTTGAAGCCAGGACACAAGCCCTGCAAAGCAACAATGCTAACCACTGAGCCACCTTGCTAACCACTGAGCCATCCACATGCTAACCAATGAGCAGCCTCGCTAGCCACTGAGCCACCCACATTCTAACCACTGAGCCATCCCCATGATAACCACTGAGCCATCCCCATGATAACCACTGAGCCATCCCCATGATAACCACTGAGCCACCCACCTTGCTAACCACTGAGCCACTTTGCTAACCACTGATCCACCAACATGCTAACCACTGAGCCACCCACCTTGCTAGCCACTGAGTCACCCACATGCTAACCACTGAGGCACCTTGCTAACCACTGAACCACCCATATCGTAACCACTGAGCCACCCACATGCTAATCACTGAGCCACCCACATGCTAACCACTGAGGCACCTTGCTAACCACTGAACCACCCCTATCATAACCACTGAGCCACCCACCTTGCTAACCACTGAGCCACACACATGCTGACCACTGAGGCACCTTGCTAGCCACTGAGCCACCCACATGCTAACCACTGAGGCACCTTGCTAACCACTGAACCACCCATATCGTAACCACTGAGCCACCCACATGCTAACCACTGAGCCACCCACATGCTAACCACTGAGGCACCTTGCTAACCACTGAGCCACCCCTATCGTAACAACTGAGCCACCCACCTTGCTAACCAGTGAGCCACTTTGCTAACCACTGAGCCACCCACATGCTAACCACTGAGCCACCCACATGCTAACCACTGAACCACCTTGCTAACCATTGAGCCACCCACATGCTAACCACTGGGTTACTCTGATTCCAACTCTGACAGAGGTATTGGAGCATCCTGTCTATTTATGGGATATTGCAGGGTTCTCAGAGGAGGCATTATGGATGGCACTAATCGGTACACGGTGGCTGCCATAGTTATGAATCTGGGCACTGTGATTAACAATTTGCTAAATTGGCTTCAGAAAGTGCCTCTCCTTTTCCCGCCGAGCTGACGGGTAACAGACATCGCACTGGTAGAAGTGGAAAGAGTTGTCTGTCCGGTCGTCCTGTGACAGTTCTCCGTAACCTCCATTATGGCTGACATTGGGTAACACGTTCCCCCTGCATTAGGAAGAGCAGCTCTGGGGGACTTAACGCTGTGTCTTGTGAAATTCTTTGCAGTCTACAGGAGAGTTTATGACTGAGGGCGGAGAGCTACTTTAAGGGTTACCCATCTGGCACCGGGTAGCAATTAATTTAGATTAAGAAACGTTAATGTCGTGGAATGAGGGATGCTTCCGCCTTTTCCGCACTCCCAGCGCTTACAATTCTTCTTTCCTCCCTTTCTTATGTATTCATTTTTGTTTGGCGGTGATCATTCTTCTCGTCTGGCAGGATAAGTACCAGCCTGTTGGTTGTAATAAAATAAAATCATCTTGTCCTTTCAACACTTGGTAATTTTCAGTATAACATATTTCCCCAGGAAGAATATCACTCGCGGCTTTATGATTATTGGCTGTACTTGTATTATGTTCATGTATCGCCGGCGTCCTCGTGTCTTGCAGGATTGCACTGCGCGTGCTTCCACGGACACATCCGACTGGTTCAGTTCCTGCTCGACAGTGGAGCCGACATGAATCTCGTCGCCAGCGATCCCAGCAGATCCAGCGGCGAAAAAGACGAGCAGACATGTCTAATGTGGGCGTACGAGAAAGGTAACGGTCCTGAGCCGGCAACTGACGACAGAACATGCACTAAAAATATAAATTATACGTTTGTAAAATTTTAGTTTAATTTTACACCAGAAAAATACAGTGGAACCTTGGATTACAAGCATAATTGGTTCCGGGAGTTTGCTCTTAAACCAAGTTACTCTTATATCAAAGCAAATTTCCCCATAGGAAATAATTGAGACGCAGACAATTCGTTCCACAACCCAAAAATATTTACTGTATTTATACAAATTTATTACAGTAATACAAAATAATGGCCTGTATTCATATAAAATTATTACAGTGAACTAATACAAAATACTGTACAGTAAAAAACACATAAAACAAATTAAACTGTACGTTAGCTTACAATAGAATTGTTGGTGTGCGAGAGGTACGGTATATGTAATATGCTGTACTGCAGGGCCGCCACCAGGGGGGACAAACAGGACTCTAGTCCGGGACCCCAACAGAAGGGGGGCCCCTTCACGCTTCATTTATTGGGTTCCAAAAAGGGATAATAATAATAATAATTTTATTCATTTATATAGCGCTATTAATTCCACAGCGCTTTACATACAGTGGCAATACTGTCCCCATTGGGGCTCACAATCTAAAGTCCCTATCAGTATGTTTTTGGAGTGGAGGCAGAGTCTCAAGGGGGCCCCAAAATGATGCCAGTCAGAGGCCCTGAAATTCCTAGTGGCAGCACTATGTACTGATTATCAATAAGAAAGTACAGTACTATATCCACAAATGCAAATTGATAGATAAGCTATATAGTATATACTATACTGTACAATGATATACTGTATACAGTACATATGTACAGAAAGTTACCTCCAGAGCAGGTCAGAGCGCGGTGAAAGAATAGAACCGGAAGTGTGCATGGTGAGTATTTGCTCTTATTGCAAAGCATTGCTCTTAAACCAAGGTACAAATTTGTAAAAAAGCTTTGCTTGTCTTGCAAAACGCTCTCAAACCAAGTTACTCTTAATCCAAGGTTCCACTGTAATTTACAAGTGGGAACTGTTACCATGTAGTAACAAATTTCACGATGTCACCCAAGTTATAACCTTGTGATACAAAGTATCATTTAATTGCAACATTCCGTAGTAACAATATTGTTGCACGTTTCACGCTGGAGCAAAATTGTAAAAGCACAAAGTTTTCCTGCACAAGAAACCACTTTACTTTTGTGACGTTTTTGCTCAGTTTTACTCCAACGTTGCATCTACCGCTCACAAAATGCATCAAACCACAGAATTAGCGGCGAGCGCGGAGCTAAGAAACAAGTGTTTTGTGCTCCTTCTCCAGGACATGACGGCATCGTTACCCTGCTGAAGCATTACAAGCGTCCGCAGGAGGAGTCCCCCTGTAATGAATACTCGCAGCCCGGCGGAGGTAGCTAACGATCCCGTGTTTTATCACCGTCCTGATCAACCAGAGAGCGCAGGAAGGGCCGCCGGCTGCGGGGCGCATGCTAATACGGTTATGCATGCACAGAGCTTTATAACTCACCACTTTGGGGGATTTGCTGATGAAAAAAAAAAAGCTTGAATGATTTTTCATTTTTACGTAACGCAGTTTTAAATGTAATGTCCGGATCTTATTTAATCGTAGTGCAAAACTGTATTTAAAGTATAAAAAAAAGTCAGCAACTTGTAATTGCGTGCCTTTGTGTATGGGGATGTAAATATGTATGTATGTATGTATAAAAAAAATAAATAAATAATATATATGTGTGTGCATATACGTGTGTGTGTATATGTGTGTGTATATATATTATATTATAATATATATATATATATATATATATATATACACACACACACAGTACAGACCAAAAGTTTGGACACACCTTCTCGTTCAAAGAGTTTTCTTTATTTTTATGAATATAAAAACTGTAGATTCACATTGAAGGCATCAAAACTATGAATTAAAACATGTGGAATGAAATATTTAACAAAAAAGTGTGAAACAACTGAAAATATGTCTTATATTCTAGGTTCTTCAAAGTAGCCACCTTTTGCTTTGATTACTGCTTTGCACACTCTTGGCATTCTCTTGATGAGCTTCAAGAGGTAGTCACCGGAAATGGTTTTCCAACAGTCTTGAAGGAGTTCCCAGAGATGCTTAGCACTTGTTGACCCTTTTCCCTTCACTCTGCGGTCCAGCTCACCCCAAACCATCTCGATTGGGTTCAGGTCTGGTGACTGTGGAGGCCAGGTCATCTGGCGTAGCACCCCATCACTCTCCTTCTTAGTGAAATAGCCCTTACACAGCCTGGAGGTGTGTTTGGGGTCATTGTCCTGTTGAAAAATAAATGATGGTCCAACTAAACGCAAACCGGATGGAATAGCACGCCGCTGCAAGATGCTGTGGTAGCCATGCTGGTTCTGTATGCCTTCAATTTTGAATAAATCCCCAACAGTGTCACCAGCAAAGCACCCCCCACACCATCACACCTCCTCCTCCATGCTTCACGGTGGGAACCAGCCATGTAGAGTCCATCCGTTCACCTTTTCTACAAAGACACGGTGGTTGGATCCAAAGATCTCAAATTTGGACTCATCAGACCAAAGCACAGATTTCCACTGGTCTAATGTCCATTGCTTGTGTTCTTCAGCCCAAACAAGTCTCTTCTGCTTGTTGCCTGTCCTTAGCAGCGGTTTCCTAGCAGCTATTTTACCATGAAGGCTGCTGCACAAAGTCTCCTCTTAACAGTTGTTCTAGAGATGAGAAAGTGTCCAAACTTTTGGTCTGTACTGTGTATATATGTATATGTATATATTATATTTAAATATTGCTCAGAAATTAACCAATTAATCTGATGCATGTCAAATTTCTGGGAAATTCACTGGCCCCCATCGAATGTGTTTCAACACAATCCTAGCAGACGTCCGTGTGTGACATCCATGTTTTCAGGGCAGTTGGAGGCTTTACATTATCCCCAATTGACAATGTATGTAAAGCGATGTGGAGTTAATAGCGCTATATAAATGAATAAATATTATTATCCCCCTCCCTCCCCAAATTATGTACATGTAGCTGTTTCAAAGACAAGTACAGCGATACCTTTATTTGGCGGGTTCTTTACTCCATTATTGAGAAAACAGCAGTTGAATTGAAATGTAAATGAGGCTGAAGAGCTCTGGTAGATCTGAAGCCTCCGTCACTCCAGCTCTATCTCTATTCTCCGCCTAGTGCCGCCGCCTCCTGCCTAATTGATGGCCTCACTGATGTGTAATCTTAGGTTAAAGGAGCCACCAGTCAAGTAGGAGACAGTGGCGCTGGGTGGAGAATAGAGACAGAGCTGAAGTGACGGAGGAATGGACTGACTGTGTAAAGGTTCACATGGACTTGTCTTTTAACGAGCTTCATGCACATATAAATAGACGAGGGAGTGAAATCCTGCTGAATGTATTTATATACAGTATTTAGTAGAAACTAGCCAATTGATTCAATGCAGATCGAACGCATGTCAAATTTCTAGGAAATTTGCTGGACCCATCAAATATGTTGCATTGTGGTCATCACAGTCCTAGCAGACGTCCAAGTGTGACATCCATGTTTTTAGGGCAGTTGGAGGCTTTGCAGTTACCCCGCCCCACCAAAATTATGTACATGTAGCTCATTCACAGACAAGTCTGGCAATACCTTTATACAGCCGGCCCATTCCTCCATTATTGAGAAATCAACGATTGAGTTGATATGTACATGAGGCTGAAGAGCTCTGGTAGATCTGAAGCTTCCGTCACTCCAGCTCTATCTCTATTCGCCGCCCAGTGTAGCCTCCTCCTGCCTGACTGACGGTCTCTCTGCTGTGTATCTCAGGTTAAAGGAACCGTTGGTCAAGTAGTAGAAGGCAGTGCTGGGCGGGGAATAGAGCTGGAGTGACGGGGGCTTCAGATCTATCATAGCTCTTCAGCCTAATTTGCATATTCATTAATCCGCATATTGCTCAGTAATGGAGCAATGGATCAGCCATGCAAACCTTCATATGAACTTGTCTTTGAGCAAGCTACATGTACATATAAATATATACAGCATGGCAGAGTACAATCCTTCTGACAGATGCCCTTTTAATATAATTGTTGTCAGTGAGATTAGGACAATGCCGATGAGATCCCCTCCAATCACTGGTTACAGAGAGCCCAGTTTTCTTCCCACCACGATCACAGTGGCTAAATATACCAAACACTCGCTCCCAACCCTCATGTACACATGCATGCTAGATCAGGGTGAGCGTGCATACGCTGCATAAGTAGTCGGCCGCTGTTAGGTAACCCCTGGGAGAATTAAAGAATTGTTTCTCTCTCCTGTGACATCATATGTTGGGGAGAAGTAGGATCCTTATACACATTAGATAAGCGTCCGGGTCTTGCCCTAGTCCAGATAAGCAGCTCTGCAGCCCAGAGGGTGGAATAATGGAGGCAGCAACTGGAGAAGATGGACTGGAACCACAGGATACAATAAAGAGAAATTAATTTAATGGCAAGTGTGCAGAGTTGACTATACAATGCGGCACAGCTGAGACTACAAAGTATTCCAGTATGACAGTGCCGCGCAGCAGAGCTGTGTTAGCTATAGGTTCATGATGATGAAGGATCATTTACACTATGCACCTGAATACTCAGGCCCCATGCAGCGACCTGAGACAGATAATATGGATCTATAGAGTTATCTCAGAAAAGCACATCAGAGAGAGACATGGAGTACAAAGTGACCGACTGCTTGAGGTGAATGAGCGGGTTTAGTAATGGAGATAGTACTAATGAATGTGCTACATTGTTTAATATTGTCACAGAACCTTTCCTTTACATCTGTATCCGCAGTGCGTTTTATACAGAGGGATAAAGTTATTTTTGCTTTTTCCTTCCATCTTGTCGGTGGTAACATTCTCTGTATGTGTTTTAGATGGATCCTATGTCTCCGTCCCATCTCCCCTCGGGAAGATTAAAAGCATGACGAAAGGTACTGGTGTATATATCTCCTTTTGGTTTGCAGGGAGCCGCTCACTTCTATGGGACCCTCCTATCCTACATTACACAGAAATCCCATTAATGTGAATGGACATCATGTAATTCTTCATCTCACCTGTCCGATTTCCCCACAGATCTCAACTGATCTCCAACTATGAATATTGATTTGATTTCAAATTAAAACTGTTTACTAATTAATATCATAATTTTCATATGATTTGTGCTTCATTATATTGTTACAAAGCCCCTAATCCCCTACTTCCTTTCTAACATCTTTACTGATAAATTACTTTGACTTCCTTTAGCCGCCACTAGAGGGAGCTCACTAAACTCAAAAGAAAATCGATGTTCAGGGAGCTCCATCTAGTGGTGAAAAATGGTATATTTCATCTTAATGTCTATGTGGAGGATTTAGCGCTCTATATCAGTAAAACTGAGCTGCAATCCTGGAAAGGAATACTAAGGAATGAACCAACATATGATTTTAAACCTGAGAAATGAAACGGTGTTAAAATTCGGAGTTACCCTTTAAATTCTAAAACTGAAACTGATTTTAGGCACCAGTTCTTTTTATTAATCTTTAGTGTTCACCTTTCCCTATAGTGAAAGAAACGGTTAATTCCTTGCAGTTGGTTCTATATGTGCAGGATTCAGGTGAAGGGAAGTTTCCTCCGGATTAATCTTCCAAGAAGGACTCTCCATCGACAAATGCTTTTAATCCTCGGCGGCATAAATATTATATCAGCCCATTCCAAACAGATTGTCATTAAATGTTCCCTGCAACAGCAACAGATGCACTTAAAAAATAAATCTCCGAAAAAACACATTGATAGATATAACTCGGGCAAAATTCCAGTCTGCGGAGAGCGAACAAATGACCGCACTTAAAGGGAAAGAAGCTTGGGGGGTTTTAAAGGGTTATTTTCTTGAATAATTCAGCCCCCTCCTCCTGACAAATGCAGCAATATACAGTAAATATATAATATATCATGTATCAGAAAAACATTTACAGTCCAAGAGTTACAGTAACAAACTATACAGCGGGCTTAACCCCTTCACTGCTTCATTCTGCAGTAACTGACCCAGTGTCCAGATTGTGTGAGCACTTGCACTATTTCAGTGAAATTAACAATGTCCTGGGCTCCATTGGAGTACAAAGATGGCAGTGGCCCATCAGCACCCTATGGTCATTGTGGTTCAGGGGGGGTCTTTCACCAATTACATGCCGCTGTCCGAGATTCACCGTGGCATTTAGGAGAACAGCAGCGACTGGAGCCTGCTCCTATTGCTGATGTTATAGGCAGGTGTTGGCTGTAAGCAGCAGGCACACTCCAGGTCGTGCGGGCTCCACTTCTGAGCCCGCTATATTCATGTATACATGTACGGCAGATGTTAGGAAGGGGCTAAAAGGGGAGACCCTCTGGAAGTTAAAAGGATCCCTTTATGTTAAGCCTAAATTACGCTGATCCTTGGAACCTCCAGCGATGATCTGTGACCTTTAGGGACATTTGGCACAAAGTGTTCAATTTTCCTGCAGCGCCACCACAGGAGAAATTCGGCATTGCACCAATTTTATTGAAATCCATGCAAATTATATTGTGGCACCGTAGTGGGGTACCACGCTCCCCCCTGGACTATGAAGTCAGAAGCCTTGAAACATCAAAAAGAAGGAGGTGCCATCTACAGGCAGCTGTTTGGGGGGTTTTGGTCAGAGGACTGTTTTCCTTGTAGAAATCTCCAGATTTAGAAAGTAACATGGTCAGACCACAGGAGCATGAAGTATTGTTATAGGGACACAATTTTTCTTTGTAGTTTCCCCATCTGAAAATTCCAGACAATGGAGAAACAAAATAAATAAAACTGCTCACTTTTTATTGTGGCACCGTAGTGTGTTACCATGCTCCCCCCCCACCCCCCCTCCCGGACTCTGAAGTCAGAAGCCTTGCAACATCCAAGAGGAGCAGGCATCATCTGCAGGCAGCTGTTGGTGGGGTTTTGGTCAGTGGACTGTTTTTCCTTGTAGAAACCTCCAGATTTATGCTACTTTCACACTTGCGTTGTGCGGCATCCATCGCATTGCGTTGTGTGACAGATGTAACGGATGCGTTGCATATAGTGGCACAACTGATGCGACAGATCCTGCAAAACAACGCAATCTGTTGTAGCTTTTTTTTCAGCGATTTACTCAACTGAGCATGCTCAGTTGTGTAAAGACGGATCCGTCTTCGGAATCTGTCAAATGACGGATTCCGCCACCATAGGCTTCCATTATAAAATGGACGCCGACGGAATCCAGCACATTGCGTTTTTTTTTACGCTCTGGGAAGTGCAGAAAAATGCTACATGCTGCGTTCTTTCCGCCCTGTGGATGCAACGTAGCGTTGTCCGGCAGATAAAACGCAGGTCCATCAGTCGTAATCTGTCGTCCATACAAGTCTATGGGGAAAAAACTGAATCCTGCAAAATATTTTGCAGGATACCGTATTTCCTCAAGGCGACGGATTGCAACTGATGCAAAACAACGCAAGTGTGGAAGCAGCCTTAGAAGGTAACATTGTTTTCCTTTGTCCTATAAGGTAACATAAAACATCTTATTGGTTGCTGTCCTATGATAACACTAAGTGGTCAGAGCACAGTTGCAAGAAGTGTTGTCATGGGGAACAGACACTAAATTTTTCTTTGTAGCTTCCCCATCTGAAAATTCCAGACAATGTAGAAACAAAAGAAATGAAACTGCTCCCGTTTTATTGTGGCACCGTAGTGGGCTACCACGCTCCCCCCTGGACTCCGCAGTCAGAGATTGCTACATATTTGCATTGTGGGTTCATGAGTGATCGTAGCAGCCCCGCACTACATGACCCCCCAGTTAGTTCTCCCCTGGGGGGTGCACGCAGGGTCAGCCCCTTTTATATTTCGCGTAGCGTTCAGATAATGGTTTGCTTTGATGCAGGAGCGTTTTGCTACTTTCTTATTTTGTGTTACTTTCTTGCAGAGAAGGCTGACGTTCTCCTCCTGCGAGCCGGCCTGCCCTCGCACTTTCACCTTCAGATGTCAGAAATTGAATTTCACGAAATAATTGGCTCAGGTGTGAGAAGCGTCGCCGGCCGCGGCCTCTGAAGCGCCACCGTTAATTATTTAGCCGCAGCAGTTACAGATTCTTTCATATTTTTCATAGGGTCATTTGGAAAAGTATACAAGGGAAGATGCCGGAATAAGATAGTCGCCGTTAAGAGGTGAAAAGTCTCAGAAGTTTATTACCTTCCACTTTACGGCTAATGAAGGAAATAGCGGGAAAATAATGTCTCTTCATTATTGGGTTTCTAATCTTTTTTTTTCAGATTATTATTTTGCTATTACAGCAATCCCAGCTCAGTGGTGACATAAACCGCCCTGTAATGTGTGCTGGATTATCAGATCTGGCGGAGTATTGGACTGTTTGAGCATATAATGTTGTCTTGTAGGAAGCCCCAGACTAAAATATTAATATTAGAAACACATGGTCGCCTTATAGTTAAACCAGCGCCTCCCCTGCTCATCCGTGTTACTGCACTGGCAGCTCTGCTCCATTCATGTGAATGGGACTGACTTGCAATACCACACACATCCTGCAGACAGGGTGGCGCTGTTTTTGAAAGAAAGCAGCCATGTTTTGATAGTTCTGGAGAACTTGTTAAAGGAAACGTGTCTCCCATACCATTTCAGCAGAATTTAAGCCAGATTTTTTTTCTCTACTATGTTTTTATTTCCTAATTGTAAAGGCTTTATTTTTTTCTATATATTGATGATGGGGGGTCCATCTTACCAGAATATCTGATAAGAAAACAACATTTATATATCTGCTTCACATGGATCATAGACTGAATCCGACTCACTGATATCTGTGGGGGAGGGTTGTTGGCAACCTGGGCAGAGATCATTGTACAGGAGGAGGAGGTGAGCTGTGACATCAGCGATTGTGAATGGTGGACCCTGTGTTATCTACTGTATGTAGTGGTGTTATCAGTCATTGTACAGGAAGAGGAGGAGGGGAGCTGTGACATCACCTATTGTGAATGGTGGATCCTGTGTTATCTATAATATATAGTGGTGTTATCAGTCATTTTATAGGAGGAGGTGAGCTATGACATTAGCAATTATGAATGGTGGATCCTGTGTTATCTACTGTATATAGAGGTGTTATCAGTCATTGTACAGGAGGAGGTGAGCTGTGACATCATCTATTGTGAAAGGTGGATTCTGTGTTATCTACTGTATATAGTGGTGTTATCAGTAGTGATGAGCGAGTACTAAAAAGCTCGGGTGCTCGAAGCTCGGGCTGAGCCTCCCAAGATACTCGTGTACTCGGGCCGAGCAACGAGCCCAATGTTATCCTATGGGAGACCCGAGTATTTTTGTGAAATGACCCCCCGGCAGCATGGAGAAACCCTAAAAATGTCACAAAAGTCTCAGAAGAGTGCTCAAATGACATGGCAACAGCATGGGGAAGACCCCTTGAAGCATTTATCACTGAAAAGTCACAGCTGTGAACAATTTTGTCCGCATTTTACGCCATTTTTACGGACTCACCAGAAAACCTTCCAAAATGACCCCAAAATGATTTTTCATGGCGGAAATGTTAAGGGCACATACCCAATAGTGAGATAGAGCTGGTGTATGTTACTTTTTGAGATTAATACATGAAAGATTTTACGTGAAACATTGTGTGGCACTCCGATGTCCCTGAGAAGAGACGTACATGAAGGCCTCTTGAGTCTAATGTGCCCATTTTGAGGAAGTGAGTCTTTGTAGTATTTTCCTTTGCCAGGGCAGTCCAAAATTGTGAGGTTCACCAATGCCCCTGCATACAGACGTGCATGAGGGCCTGTAAACCTGAAGTGCCCATTGTAAGGAAGTGGGTCTATTGTAGTATAGCCCTTAGGCAGGGCAGCCAAAAATTGGGAGGCTCCACATTGTCCCTGGATAGAGACGTGCATGATGGCCTGTAAACCTGAAGTGCCCATTGTAAGGAAGTGGGTCTATTGTAGTATAGCCCTTTGCCAGGGCAGCCAAAAATTGGGAGGCTCCACGTTGTCCCTGGATAGAGACGTGCATGATGGCCTGTAAACCTGAAGTGCCCATTGTAAGGAAGTGGGTCTATTGTAGTATAGCCCTTAGGCAGGGCAGCCAAAAATTGGGAGGCTCCACGTTGTCCCTGGGTAGAGACGTGCATGAGGGCCTCAAAACATTAAGTGTCCATTGTCAGGAAGTGGGTCTATTGTAGTATAGCCCTTAGGCAGGGCAGCCAAAAATTGGGAGGCTCCACGTTGTCCCTGGGTAGAGACGTGCATGAGGGCCTCAAAACATTGTTCCCATTGCAAAGGAGCGGGTGTCCTGTCGTTGTAATGTCCATTCTGCAAAGAATGGGCGAAAAAATTTACCACTGGGGGTATACCTGAAACAAAGGCCTAAGTATTGCAATTTGTAACGGTCATCATCATGGTGGCGCATGAGGAGAAGGAGGAGCAGTCCAGCGATTATCCAAAGTCCAGAACTGTGTACCCATGGGTGAGTGGAGGTACATGGCAAACTTTAAATTCCGCTCTCATTTGCTGGTGGTGTGGTGAAGTCTGGCCCAATCCAACCCTTGTTCATCTTGATCAGAGTCAGCCTGTCAGCATTTTCAGTTGACAGGCGGGTGCGTTTATCTGTAATGATTCCACCTGCGGCACTAAAAACACGCTCTGACAAAACGCTAGCAGCAGGGCAGGCCAGGACTTCCAAGGCGTAGAGAGCCAATTCATGCCACGTGTCCAGCTTGGATACCCAATAATTGTAAGGCACAGAGGAATGTCGGAGTACAGTTGTTCGATCTGCAAGGTACTCCTATAGCATCTGGGCAAACTTAGGATTTCTTGTGGCACTACCCCGCACCTCAGGGGCTGTGGTACGTGAGGGGCTGAGAAAACTGTCCCACATCTTAAAGACTGTTCCCCTACCTCTGGCGGATTGGACTTGTGCCTCTCTCGGCTGTACGCCTCGGTTGTCCACTGATTCCTGACCTATGCCGCTAGCGTTTTGTGAGGGGAATGCTTTGCCTACTTCCGTGAGTATGGCCTTCCGGAACTGCTGCATTTTGGTTGACCTCTCCTCCACGGGAATAAGAGACAAAAAGTTCTCCTTGTAGCGTGGGTCTAACAGTGTTACCAACCAGTAATGATTGTCGGCCAAGATATTCTTAACGCGAGGGTCACGAGACAGGCAGCTTACCATAAAGTCAGCCATGTGCGCCAGACTCTTAACAGCCAGGACTTCAGTAGCCTGACCAACAAGATGACTGAACATGCTGTCCTCCTCCTCCTCCTCCTCCTCCTCCTCCTCCTCCTCATCTACCCTGTCCTCTGGCCAGCCACGCTGAACCGAGGATATGACTGGTGTGCATGTCATATCCTCAATTTGGCCGGAGAGTTGCTCCATGTCTTCATCCTCCTCCTCGTCATAGTCCTCCACTGCACGTTGTGATGAGACGAGGCTGGGCTGTGTGTTATCACCCACACCCACTACTGTTTCTTGCTGCAACTCATCGCGCTCCGCCTGCAATGCATCATGTTTGTTTTTCAGCAGAGACCGTTTTAGAAGGCAGAGTAGCGGTATGGTGACGCTAATAATGGCGTCATCACCACTCACCATCTTGGTGGAGTCCTCAAAGTTTTGGAGGATGGTACATAGGTCTGACATCCATCTCCACTCCTCAGGTGTTATGTGTGGAGTTTGACCCATTTCCCGACGGCTTAGGTGATGCAGGTACTCAACAACTGCCCTCTTCTGCTCACATATCCTGACCAACATGTGCAGAGTTGAATTCCAACGCGTGGGGACATCACACACCAGTCTGTTAGCCGGAAGATGCAAACGGCGCTGAAAGCCGGCAAGGCCGGCTGAAGCAGTAGGTGACTTTCGAAAATGTGCAGACAGGCGGCGAACTTTTACCAGCAGATCAGACAGCTCTGGGTATGACTTTATAAACCGCTGAACCACGAGGTTGAGCACATGGGCCACGCATGGAACATGTGTCAGCTGGCCTCGCCTCAAAGCCGCCACCAGGTTCCGGCCATTGTCACACACGACCTTTCCTGGCTTTAGGTTCAGAGGTGTGAGCCAGTGATCTGCCTGCTGTTTCAGAGCTGTCCACAGCTCTTCTGCATTGTGGGGTTTGTCACCTATGCAGATTAGCTTCAGCACAGCCTGTTGCCGCTTCGCCGAGGCAGTGCTGCAGTGCTTCCAGCTTGTGACTGGTGTGGAGGGCACAGTGGACGAGGATGCGCAGGAGGAGGAGGAGGCTGAGGAGCATGACATTCCGGAGCTGTAGAGTGTGGGTGAAACCCTGACTGAGGTAGGGCCTGCAAACCTTGGTGTGGGAAGGACGTGTTCCGTCCCTCGCTCAGACTGGGTCCCAGCTTCCACAATATTAACCCAGTGTGCCGTCAACAAGATGTAGCGGCCTTGCCCACAAGCACTTGTCCACATGTCTGTGGTTAGGTGGACCTTGGGTGAAACAGCGTTGTTCAGGGCACGTGTGATGTTTTGTGACACGTGGTTATGCAACGCGGGGACGGCACACCGGGAGAAATAGTGGCGGCTGGGGACCGAGTAACGTGGGACAGCTGCCGCCATCAGGTCACGGAATGCTTCTGTCTCCACCAGCCTAAAAGGCAACATTTCCAGCGCAAGCAGTCGCGAAATGTTAGCATTTAGAACTGTGGCATGTGGGGTGTTGGCAGTGTATTTGCGCCTGCGTTCAAAGGTTTGCTGAATGGATAACTGAACGCTGCGCTGGGACAAGGACGTGCTTGCTGATGGTGTTCTTTCTGCGTAGGCAACTGCAGGTGCAGGAGTGGAGGAGGCTTGTTCGCAGGCAGCATGGACAGGGGATTGGCTCGCATGCACAACCAGCGAAGACGTAGCAGTGACATTAGCAAGCACTGCTCCTCGACTCTGTTGTACTTCCCACAAAGTCGGGTGCTTGGCTGACATGTGCCTGATCATGCTGGTGGTGGTCAGGCTGCTAGTTTTGGTACCCCTGCTGATGCTGGCACGGCAGGTGTTGCAAATGGCCTTTTTTGAATCATCTGGATCCAACTTAAAAAACTGCCAGACTCGGGAAGACCTAACATTTGTACAGGCACCTTGTGTCGTCGTGTTGTTCCGGGGAACGGTTGCCTGACTTCTGCCTGGGGCCACCACCCTGCTTCTTACTGCCTGTTGTGATGCTACGCCTCCCTCCCCCTGTGCACTGCTGTCCTCGCTCTGCATATCCTCCTGCCAGGTTGGGTCAGTTACTGGATCATCCACCACGTCGTCTTCCTCTTCCGCACCCTGCTCCTCCTCCTGACTTCCTGACAATTGTGTCTCATCATCGTCCACCACTTGTTGAGACACATTGCCAACTTCGTGAGAACGTGGCTGCTCAAATATTTGGCCATCTGTACAGACGATCTCCTCATGACCCACTTCAATATGAGCTGGCGAGAGGCCAGAATGTGTGAATGGAAACGTGAACAGCTCTTCCGAGTGTCCAAGTGTGGGATCATTAATGTCCGAGGAGGACGTGTACTCAGCCTGGTGGTAGGAAGGAGGATCAGGTTCAGAAATGTGCGGTGCAGTATCACGGCTACTGACACTTGACCGTGTGGAAGACAGAGTGTTTGTGGTGGTGCCAATCTGACTGGAAGCATTATCTGCTATCCAACTAACAACCTGTTGACACTGGTCTTGGTTCAAGAGCGGTGTACTGCTGCGGTCCCCAAGAATTTGGGACAGGACGTGCGAGCGACTAGATGTGGCCCTTTGTTGTGGCGAAATTAGAGCTTGCCCACGACCTCGGCCTCTGCCTGCACCACCATCACGTCCACTTCCTTGTTCCTTGCCAATGCCCTTGCGCATTTTGCAATGCTGTGCACTGCTGACGTGTATATTCACTACTTGTGCGTTATATCAAAGTTTGTGGAAATTGCACACAAGTGCACCTGTACGCTGCCACCAACAGGCACACACGTGCGGTTTTAAAAACCAAGCACGGACGCAATAAGAACCTAACAGGTTTTTTTGGGGAGCGACAATTACAGACAAGTCAGACACTATTTGGACTGTTTTACACTGTGTACACCAGCCCCAGATATGATGAAGGCTGGTATACGGTCACCACTACCCTGCCTGCCTGCCTGTATACTGGTACAATAGTCCTGACAAGGACTCTTCTGGTCACTAGCCTGTATTCAGACCTGGCTATACCCTGCCTGTATATAGCAACAATAGTCCTGAGAAGGACTCTGCTACTGTACTCCGACCTGGCTATACCCTGCCTGCCTGTATACAACTACAATAGTCCTGAGAAGGACTTTTGGTCACACTGTTTGCAGCCCTGCAACTGAAAAAGCTATAAAGGGCCGCAAAGCTTTCCCTGAATCAGCGACACTCTCCCTGCACTGACTGTCTGGATGGCTGTGAGCAGAGCACAGCGCGCCCGCCGGTATAAAGGCTCGGTCACGCTGTGCAGGCCGGCCAATCACTGCAATTCCACAACTAACAGGGCTGTGGCATTGCAGTGGTCTGCCAGCCAATCCCTGCATGAGGGCTGGCTCTCAAAAGAGCGCCAACATGCAGAAATGAAGACCACGAGTACAGCACGAGTATCGCGAGATTACTCGGTCCCCGCCGAGCAGCCCGAGTACAGCGATACTCGTGCGAGTACCGAGTAGTTACAAGCATGCTCGCTCATCACTAGTTATCAGTCATTGTACAGGAGGTGAGCTGTGACATCACCTATTGTGAATGGTGGATCCTGTGTTATCTACTGTATATAAAGGTGTTATCAGTCATCGTAAAGGAGGGGAGGAGGTGAGCTGTGATATCACCTATAGTGAATGGTGGATCCTGTGTTATCTACTGTATATAGAGGTGTTATCAGTCATCGTACAGGAGGGGGAGGGAGGAGGTGAGCTGTAACATCACCTATTGTGAATGGTAGATCTTGTGTTATCTACTATATACAGTATATAAATGTTATCAGTCATTGTACAGGAGGGGAGGAGGTGAGCTGTGATATCACCTATTGTGAATGGTAGATCTTTGTTATTCATTGTAATCCTGCCTGTTATGATAAGAACAATATAACATGAAGAAAGGGGTTTATAACATGAAGAAAGGGGTTAACAGTCTGCGCTGCCAATGGAGAAGATGAAGCCGATAGTGTAATGCAAGTACTGGTATGTGTCTAATAAACTTCTTTCTCAGGACGGAGACAACTGCAATTGATGTATATAAAATAAACCCACTTATTCGGGTTCATTTGAAAATGAGCACAAAGGATAAGTCAAGTGACAAAGCAATTATCAGGTTAAATAAAGTTATAATGAAGATTATGGATTGTATGAAAACGTCTACAGCAAAGATGGAAAGCTATTGCCTGTGATGATAATAAGGCTGCTGAAAAGTCTCCTGTACAGAGCAGAAAGGGTCGGCTTAATATTGGGCTTTGTGGCCAGAGGAAAAACTTTAAGATTTAGTATTTTTTTTTTTTTTTTAATATAAATAATTTATAAAAAAATGTGCAAAAAACATCACCAAAATGTAAAGAAATGCACACAATATAGTGGTCTATTTCTGATGACACATTCCCTTTAAGGCTACTTTCACACTTGCGTTGAACGGCATCCGTTGCGTTGCGTTGTGTGATGGATGTAACGGATGTGTTGCATTTAGTGGCACAACGGGTGCAACGGATCGTACAAAACGGAATCTTTTTTTTTTCGTTTTACCGGCGGCAGACTATTGTGAATGATCAGCTGATCGTTCGGCCGCCGAGAATGTGTAAGGGGGCGAAGTGCGGGGGGCGCAGTGCGGGGTGGGTGGAGCCGAGCACGACCATGGCGCTGAAGATGTCAGTGTAGCGAGGAATGCAAGGCTGGGGACAGGTGAGTGTGTGTGTGTGTTTGTGTGTGTGTGCGTGCGCGTGCGTGTGTACAGTGGAGTGGAGTGTGGGAGGGGGCGGAGCCAAGCGGGAAAGTGTCGGGCTCCTTGCACTCGTAGCCAGGGTAAATATTGGGTAACTAGGAAAAGCGCATTGCTTAGTAACCCGATGTTTACCGTGGTTACGTGTGCAGGGAGCCAGAGAGAGCATGCGCAGCGAAATCCTATGGATTGCGCTGCTCAAAAAACACTACATGCAGTGTTCCCTCCGCCCGACGCAGCGTCAAAATAACAACGCAGCGTCAAAATAACAACGCTGCGTCGTGCAGCGGATGCAACGCAAGACCATCCATTGCTATCCGTAGCTAATAGAAGTCTATGAGGAATATAACGGTTTCCTGCAACGGTTACCGTAATTCCTCAAGGCTGTGGATAGCAACGGAAGCCGTCCAACGCAAGTGTGAAAGTAGCCTGAGAGTGATTGTTGGCCGTTTTGGTGGTGGCTCCATTATTTACTTAATTCTTGTGTCTTTTCTCTTAGGTACAGAGCCAACACCTACTGCTCCAAATCAGACGTGGACATGTTCTGCCGGGAGGTGTCCATCCTGTGCCGCCTCAATCACCCCTGTGTCATCCAGTTTGTGGGGGCTTGTCTGGATGACCCCAGCCAGTTTGCAATCGTTACGCAATACGTTTCCGGAGGGTCTCTGTTTTCTCTTCTGCATGAGCAAAAAAGGTAATTTATATACGTAGAAAGCCGTAAAAAGTTCAATCGTGACTATGAACACTTTCCGATAGTCCATAATGGGTGGTTCTGCAGCCGTGTTTGCGCTCACACACGTCCCACCAGATTCAGTAATAAATCTGTATACACTTAGCTCTTCAGCTCCCTCTAGTGGTGGATGTAGGCAGACACAATTGTATCTTATACCTTGAGCCTACGATGCATCAAGTATTTTACCCCAGAATTCTGTCGTAAAGCTTTGTTATTATCACAATAAAAAATGTTTGCAACTCGAAATTGCACAACCATTTTGAAACTTTTGTCATTTTTATGCCAAACCCGTCCACTGCTTCCATCTCTATGGGAAGTGACGGAGCGTAGCCCAAACCCACCCAACAAATGCCTCATAATTTAGGGCACAATATGAGTAAATTCCGCCAGAAATGTTCCCCAATTATTGACTGAATTAATATTTCTGGTCTTTTAATGAATTAGGCGCCTTTTACCCCAACACTGCATTGTGCACACCGGTCCTAATAAACTGGGGTCAAACTGTTGTGCAGGTTTATCAACGTATTCTGCTCCACAATACTGACCCCGATTTGATATTACATTTGCACCTATTTTTATTTTTTGGTGTTTTTCACTTTCATTTGCACCTTAGTTTTGTTTTAGTTTGTGCCTTTTTTAGACACTGTTTTATGTGTTTTCACCAGTTGGTGTTTTTTCAGATGTTCGTCATTGTGGGCATGATTTGGGTTTCCTCTCCACCCCAAAGTGGGTGCTACTAGCATGGTCAGGTTTGGTCGCTGTTACCCGAGGAGATATGACACGCAACTAGAGATGGGCGAACCCACAGATATTCTGATTCGGCGGGTCCAACTGGATATTAAAAAAAAAAAAAAAAAATCTGGCTCAGGAACATCTCTCCGAAAGCCGATCCCCATATAAGTCTATGGGGACCCGAACATTGTGCTTTAAAATTGTGCTAGAAAGGGCTCATCCCGATTGCGCAGCAACTGCAGGATGTAGCAAAGCTGGATCATCGTGGGACCTCATTTGGATTTCATCAGAACTGGGTGTGTGGGGTTAATAAATTGGAGAAAAGGGGTGTATTTATGTGGTTTTTATTTTAAATAAAGAATTTTTTCAGTGTTTTGTGTTTATTTCTTTTCACTTTCAAATTAGTGATAGGGGGTCTCCTAGACTCCTCCCATTACTAACCTAGGGCTTACTGGCAGCTGTGAGCTGGCATTAATCCCTTATACTACCCCGATTGCCACCACACCAGGGCAAAGGGAATGAGCTGGGTGAAGTGCCGGGATTGTTGCATTCAATGGATGTTACAATCTTGGGTGGCTGCAGGCTGCTATTTTTAGGCTAGGGAGGACCCAATAAGCATGGGTCTCCCCAGCCTGAGAATACCAGCCCCCAGCTGTCGGCTTTATCTTGGCTGGATATCAAAATTGGGGGAATCGCATGTCGTTTTTAAAAAAAAAAAAAAAAATAAATATTAATAATTAATAAAAAGCCGAATGCGGTTCCTCTTATATTGATACACAGCCAAGATAAGCACACGGCTGGGGGATGCAGCCTGTAGCTGTATGATTTATCTGTGCTTGGTATCACAATATGGGGGGGACCCTATGCCAATTGTTTTATTTATTTTTACACTATAGATATGCAGACATGCAGCGTGTGTAATTCCAACCAATCACAGATGCTGTCACACAGGGTGGGGGTATGGTCTGACTGCCGTGGGCGTGGGAAGCAGTGAATATGTATGACGGGTAATAAGCTGCCCTGGAAGTAGTGTTACAGCCACGCAGAGACTTTATTCCCTATGTTCTTACTTTAAAAAAAAATAAAGGAAAAAGAATCCAGGTGGCTGAATCCAACCAGTTACACAGACTTCCCTGAGAACTCCGTGGTCGGGGGTCGGTACATGGATACTAGGTATCCGATGTAGACCACAAATAGTGTTGAGCGGACCCGAACTGTAAAAGTCCGGATCCGCGCGGTTTCAGCGTCCGATCTGGACCCGGGAGTCCGGCCGCACTATCCGGGTTCGGGATTATTTTTTTTCTCTCTCTCTCTCATCTCTCTCCCTCTCTCTCTTCCTCTCTCTCTTCCTCTCCCTCTCTCTCTGTCTCCCTCTTCCCCTCTCTCTCTCTCCCTCTCTCCCCGGATCCGCTCCCCATTGACTTACATTGACCCAGATCGGATCCGGACCTCTGTGACAACCCGCGACGGATCCGCCGGACCCGGATTATGAGCAATCCGCTCAACTCTAACCACAAACTTTACAGTTCGGGTTCGCCCATCACTACACGCAGCTATTTTGCTGCAAACTTTTTTTGCCATCTCAGTCCAATAGAAATCAAAAAATACAAATGTATCAAAATGTCACTCGAAGGCTGATTTTTGCATCTCTGCTTCCAGCAAAAGTCTTTAATAATAATCCTCCGTCCCCCCCATTACTGTTTTTATTAGAGCTGTGATCATAAAATAGCACGTATTTTGGCACAAATCTACACCTATTTATAGCTGTGGGCATAGCCAGGAATAGATCCTCATCTCATACACGTGCAGAAAATTGAAAAACGTCACCAGTTTTGCACAAACAAGCACTGAACTCAAGCGGCCGACTTTGAAATCAATTTTACTGTAGGAAATACAGTATATGTATATTATATGTTTGCATCAAATTTATGAAAATGTGGTAAATTTGTCACCTCTTTGAGTATTCCTGATTGCTCCTTCAATGCTTATGGCACCCAGCGAACATTTTGAAATTGTGCACCATTATTGGAAAATTGATGTTTTTTTGTGCCAAAATTCTAATAATGGCAGCCGAGGTTCATAAATTTTGTGCAAAATTAAAAACGCTTTTTATTTTAGTTGTTGACCTGTTTTGAAACCTTATAATGCAAAAAGTCACAAAATATATTTAAAAAAAAAGGGCCAGACATATAATATATAATAACTACAGGGAGGACGGAATCACGTATGTAACAAAACTGTGTGATAAATCATAAAGCCGCGTTCCCACGATCAGGATCCATTCAGTTTTTGACGCTGCACAATTTCTGCATCATCTCCGCACCTTTGTTTACTTGTGGCTTTTTTTCTTTGCATTTTTGTCCCTGTTTGATGTGTCGTCCTTTAATAATGTTTTGGTTTTGAATCTCCCTGATATTCACATCTTTATATGCGGATTGCTTACGTTCTTGGTGCGTTTCCAATAAGAGGTGAGCCAGATGATGGCCGGCAGTGCTCTCCTCTACTTCATCATAGGTGCTGTGGATGTGTTCCACCCCGACCAGGGGGGTGCGACACTTACTTGCGCCTTCGATGGCTCGTCCGCCACCCCTTCGCCATTCACCGGCATAGACCTCACAGAAAACAATTTCTCTTTTAACTCAAACGCATTAGTTCTTCATAGGAGATATCTTCACAGTAAACGTTGTCAGTCTTCAGTTCAGGCGTCTTTCACACATCAGTTTTTGCCATCAGGCACAATCCGGCGAATTGCGGATAAAACAGATCCGGCGTCTGATGCCACCGGATCCATTTTTTTTCCTCATAGTCTTGCATTAGCGTTGGATTGTGCCGCATGGCCTAGCGTTTCATCCATCGTACGACTGATCCGGCAAAAATTGTCTGTGTGGCCGCCGGAAGTAACATTGAAAGCAACATTTTTTGGGATCGTCAAAAAAAAAAAAAAAAACAGAAGGCGCCGTCAGTCTTTTTTTTTTTTTTTTTAGAACGGAAGCCTATGGGCTCCGGATCCATTGACTGAATCAGGCGACTGATCCATTTTTTGTTTCTGGGCATGCCCAAACGGTGTGTAAATTCACTTCTGGTCACAAAAATCTCTCTCTCTTTTTTCTCCTCTTTTCTCTCCTCTTTTCTCTCCTCTTTTCTCTCCTCTTTTCTCTCCTCTTTTTTCTCTTTCTCTCTCTCTCTCCTCCCTCACTCTCTCTTCTCTCTCTCTCTCCTCTTTTCTCTCCTCTTCTTCTCCTCTCTCTCTCCTCTTCTCCTCTCTCTCTCCTCTTTTCTCTCCTCTTCTCTTCTCTCTCTCTCCTCTTCTCCTCTCTCTTTCTCTCTCTCCTCTTCTCCTCTCTCTCTTTCTCTCTCTCCTCTTCTCCTCTCTCTCCTCTTCTCCTCTCTCTCCTCTTTTCTCTCCTGTTCTCCTCTCTCTCTCCTCTTTTCTCTCCTGTTCTCCTCTCTCCTCTTTTCTCTCCTCTTCTCCTCTCTTTCTCTCTCTCCTCTTCTCCTCTCTCTCTTTCTCTCTCTCCTCTTCTCCTCTCTCCCCTCTTCTCCTCTC
Source organism: Anomaloglossus baeobatrachus (assembly GCF_048569485.1). Classification (NCBI taxonomy): domain Eukaryota; kingdom Metazoa; phylum Chordata; class Amphibia; order Anura; family Aromobatidae; genus Anomaloglossus; species Anomaloglossus baeobatrachus. Next base: position 226,740,441 of record NC_134360.1, on the reverse strand, counting down.
TCTCCTCTTTTCTCTCCTCTTCTCCTCTCTCTCCTCTTTTCTCTCCTGTTCTCTCTCCTCTTTTCTCTCCTGTTCTCCCCTCTCCCCTCTTTTCTCTCCTCTTCTCCTCTCTCCCCTCTTTTCTCTCTTCTTCTGTTCTCCCCTCTCTCTCCTCTTTTCTCTCTTTTTCTCCTGTCTCTCTCCTCTTTTCTCTCCTCTTCTCCTCTCTCTCTCTCTCCTCCTCTCTCTGTCTCTCTCTCCTCTTCTCCTCTCTCTCTTTCTCTCTCTCCTCTTCTCCTCCCTCTCCTCTTTTCTCTCCTGTTCTCCTCTCTCTCCTCTTTTTCTCTCCTGTTCTCTCTCCTCTTTTCTCTCCTGTTCTCCCCTCTTTTCTCTTCTCTTCTCCTCTCTCCCCTCTTTTCTCTCTTCTTCTGTTCTCCCCTCTCTCTCCTCTTTTCTCTCTTTTTCTCCTGTCTCTCTCCTCTTTTCTCTCCTCTTCTCCTCTCTCTCTCTCCTCCTCTCTCTGTCTCTCTCTCCTCTTCTCTCTCTTTCTCTCTCTCCTCTCTCTCCTCTTTTCTCTCCCCTCTTCTCTCCTCTTCTCCTCTCTCTCTCTCTCCTCTTTTCTCTCCTCTTCTCCTCTCTCCCCTCTTTTCTCTCCTCTTGTCCTCTCCCCTCTTTTCTCTCTTCTTCTGTTCTCCCCTCTCTCTCCTCTTTTCTCTCTTTTTCTCCTGTCTCTCTCTTTTCTCTCCTCTTCTCCTCTCTCTCTCTCCTCCTCTCTCTGTCTCTCTCTCCTCTTCTCTCTCTCTTTCTCTCTCTCCTCTTCTCCTCTCTCTCCTCTTTTCTCTCCCCTCTTCTCTTTTCTCTCCTCTTCTCCTCTCTCTCTCTCTCCTCTTTTCTCTCCTCTTCTCCTCTCTCCCCTCGTTTCTCTCCTCTTCTCCTCTCTCCTCTTTTCTCTCTTCTTCTGTTCTCCCCTCTCTCTCCTCTTTTCTCTTTTTCTCCTCTCTCCTCTTTTCTCTCCTCTTCTCCTCTCTCTCTCTCTCCTCCTCTCTGTCTCTCTCTCCTCTTCTCCTCTCTCTCTCCTCCATAGCAAATAACATTTGGCTTGAAAGGAAAAATTGAGACAGAGCTGTTTTTTTACCAACTCCGTCGCATCAGTTTTCCCACAATCTGCGATGGATCCGTCGCATCAGGCACAAACCGGTTGGATTGTGCCTGATGGCAAAAAACTGATGTGTGATAGAGGCCTTATCAATATTTCCCGAATAACCTTCCTAGGACAGACATGCCACTTTCTCCTGTGTTACCGTTCTGCTACCGCTGCTCAATGTCCAGCTCTTGCTCTGGGTACTCTCTTTGCTGCACCTGAGTCTGACATCTATAGTCCCCGTCTCTTGCAGCTGTGCCCGTAGGACGCAATGGAGGATACTTCCTGTGGCCTGGGCAAACCCTGATCCAGAGCTCGTGGTCCCAGGACCTCCTGTGCAGTACACTACTATCACTAAGGCCTCTGCCACACTCACGTGAATTTCACGCACGTGCCGAGAGACACGTATTTCCCCTGCGTGTTGCGTGCAGGTAAGTACGTGTCTCTGGTACGTGCGTGACACGTGTGTTCTACGTGTGCTATCCGCGATAGCACACGTAGAACCGGTAATTATTATACTCACCTGGTCCTTCCTGCTGTCCGCGCTGCTGTCCGTGGTGCTGATCCTCGGTCTCCAGCCCTTCCGTCTCCCCGCTGCTGCTGCTGCCAGGCAGTGAAGTGAATATTCTATGAGATTAATGAGCGGCGGTCGGCAGCGAGAGGCAGCAGCGGCAGAGACAGGAGGGCTGGAGAAGGTGAGTTAATGTTTTTTATTTTTTTCCCTGACATGTGTGTTTTCTCCGGCGCGTGTCACACGGGACCGCATCCACACTACACCCGTGTGGTACGGGTGCGGGCCGTGTAACACCCGTGCTGCCGGAGAAAACACTGACATGTCAGCGCTTTGAAAATCGCACACACGTACAAACGCACACGGACACACGTTCCGTGTGGTTTTACGTGTGTGTGCCTGCTACCATAGGGTAGCATTGCTGTACATGTCTCCGTGCCGCCGGTACGTGTAAAAAATGACAAACACGTGCCGGAGGCACGGATGTGTGGCGCAGGCCTAAACTGAAGTGACCCATCTGCCCAGTCTGCCTTCTCACTCTCTACTCCGCCCACTGTGTTCTATCTCCTAGGAAACCACTGTATCAATTTCTAGTCTGTGGAATCTGCACTTAGCATTTCCTATTCCATCTGCCACTTAACCCTCTCCTGCACTCTTGCCCCTACGTTGCCCTAAACCTTAACTAAAACATTCTAATACATTACATAATACACATTATAATATTCCCTGTAATAAAAGACCTTATATAAAACATGTTACACTCTATACATTATGCTTCCTATAACTCCCCAAACTGTGCCTCCCGCCTGACACATCTGCTTGACTCAGCACATATTACACATTACTCTAAAACACACACTAGCAATAAACGTAATATTCAATAAAACACTATAACCTATCGGCCGCTAGATGGCGCCAGTTGCTGCGCTGCTTTGGCTCTGCTACATCATCGGCAGCGGCACTGATGTACATTCAACATTAAGGCTATGTTCACACTAGAAAAATGATTTTTCTTAAGAGTGCACCTGTGTTAAAAAACGCACCAAAAACGCACCTGCGTTTTTGGTGCGTTTTTGGTGCGTTTTTGGTGCGTTTTTACCGCTGGTTGCTCCCTGCGTTATTGTGCCAATTATCTATGGCAAAAAACGCAGTAGCTGCAGAAAAGAAGTGACATGCTCATTCTTTTTCTTAAGAAAATCTACTGAAAGAATTTTCTGAAGAAAAAAACGCAGTGTGTGCACAGCTAATTTTTTTTGCCATAGGTTTTGCTGGGGAATGTCTGCAGAAAGGTTACAAGAATTTCTCAAGAAATTTCTGCAGCAAAAACGGACCCAAAACGCAGGTAAAAAACGCAGTGTGTGAACATAGCCTAAACATGTTTATATCACAGCACTGTATAGTAGGAGTGGGAGCGAATCGACCACCTCCTACATAAACACACAAAAAACCTATATGCATTTTTTTTTCCTGCGGTATTTACGCATCTAATGGAAGTCTATGGGAAATTCCGCAGAGATGACACAGCGTTACCCGTAAGTAAAAGTGACATGTTGTAGCTTGCAAAGAGTTTGAGAAACAGAAAATGTGACAACTTACAACTTTTTACTTAATTGTGAGGCTCAGTTAGCGCCAAGAACCGAAACCAGATTAATAAATATAGGCCGATTTACCTGTACGATGTTCATTTATTGGGGTAAATATATAAGGAGTATCTAGTCTTTTTATTTAATTATTGATCAGTTTTTGCAATGTTAATAATCTTTATAAAATTCCTTCTCTCCCAAGCCATGTACTGAAAGTGCTGTTTTAACTGTCTAGTTCGTGCTCCTTTACAAGCTGCTTTGAACTGCTGCTCAAGCAAGAATCCATAAAATATTGTGCCGGCCCTTCAGCGGTCGAACCGCTCGGATTCGGGGGTGATTGCTCATAGTTCGAGGGTCTCTGGACCCGGGGGCTTGGGGCCACACTCCAAATGAAGAAGGGGCTATTTACAGGGGAGATATAGTTTGTGATGCCACCCGTGGGGAGTACCGCCGCTGCCGTTAGGAGTATTCGGGGTGATGGAGTGGGGCAGCAAGATGACGCGACCCTCCACAGGTAGGGGATTACCCCGGGACTCAGTATGGTGCCTTGGGAATGCAGGGGCTCGCAGACTCGCCGGTTGCAGGGGTTAATCGGGTACTCACGCAGAAGAATGCAGACACTGACATCGTGGTAAACCAAGTCTCTGAATGCCGTTGTTTCTTGAGGGGAGCTAGTCCGGGTCCCGTCCCCTATGGCTTTGCCTAACGGTCTGTGGCCTCTCTCCTGGCACCTAGATTTAGATGGTCCGTTTTGGCCCGTCAGGCTAAAGCTTTCTGGGCCCCGCTCCCTGCTGTGGCTAGCAAAGGAGCTTGCTCTCAGGGGCTCACGCTTGGGATTTCAGTGGGCTGCTTTTCTTGGAAAGCCCTATCCCCCTCGTTGCGCTAGTGCCCCCGATCTCTGAGCTGGTGGGAACAGTTCATAGAGGTCCTGTCCTCCTCAGGTTAATTGCCGGGTTGCTTGCAGCTTCTCCCCGACCTAGGGTCCGTGTACCCCGATGTGCCTTCGGTCCCAGCCCGGATGTTGAACTGTGGCTACTGGCTATCCTCCGAGATTAGCCCAGCAACCAGTCACAACCTCCCACGACTGGGTCTCCGATTCCTCCAGGTCCAGACCACCGTCTGCAACCTAGGATACTTTCTCCCCTGGGAGCTCCAACTCCCAGCTTCCTCAAGCTCCTCACTGCTCGAGGGCTACCACTCAACTCAGCTGTCACCTCCCATCTCCCTGCCCTTACCCCCCTAGGTGGGCGGCCCTATTCCAGATTAGCAGCCCACTGGTGTGCCTGGCAGGTGTGGTGCAAGGTGTATCTAGGATTTGTGGATGCTGATGAATGTAGTTCTGCAGGATGGAGACCCAGAACCATGGGGAGTTGAGCCCTGCACGGGGAGAGAAAGATTGTGCAGAACCCTGTGACGACCTGACCAGTCCAGGGCGTCACAATATCATTTGCAAACATCGTGATAGTCTCTTCTCCCTTCCATCTTGTAAATCATGATTGTGTTCAGATTCTATCTAGAGCCGCTGTACAAAGCAGCTGCTAATATTGCATGATGGATACAGTTAAAACAGCACTATCAGTGAGAGAGAGAGACAGAGAGCACTTATTGTTAAAAAAGAAAATTAGAGCTTCATGGCTAAGGCTAGTTTCACACTTGTGTTGGACGGCTTCCGTAGCATTGCGTTGTGTGACGGATGCAACGGATGCGTTGCATATAGTGGCACAACGCAATGCTACGGATCGTACAAAATAACGGAAAGCGTTATTTATTTATTTATTTTTTTCTTCTTTACAGTACCGGCAGCCGACTGTTGTGAACGATCAGCTGATCGCTCTTAATAGCCGGCGGCCGAGCGCTCTCACATGCCGGCGGCCGAGCGCTCAGCTGAGTGCCCTGACATGCCGGCGGCCGAGCGCTCAGCTGAGAGCCCTGACATGCCGGCGGCCGAGCGCTCAGCTGAGTGCCCTGACATGCCGGCGGCCGAGCGCTCAGCTGAGTGCCCTGACATGCCGGTGGCCGAGCGCTCAGCTGAGTGCCCTGACATGCCGGCGGCCGAGCGCTCAGCTGAGTGCCCTGACATGCCGGCGGCCGAGCGCTCAGCTGAGTGCCCTGACATGCCGGCGGCCGAGTGCTCAGCTGAACGTTCGGCCACCGAGAAATAAAATAAAGTTTGTGATTAAAAAAAAAAAAGAGAGGGCATGCGCAGTGAAAAATAAAGGTTTCTGCCGCTCAAAAAAAGTTACATGCAGCGTTGCATCCGCCCGGCGCAGCGTCAAAATAACTATGCTGCGTCGTCCAGCTGATGCAATGCTGACACTTGCTGTCAGGTTTCCAGGTTTTCCAGTTCTCTTTTGATTGCCCTTGCCCTCGGTTAACATGGAGGTTACCGTTCTGTTGCCCTACTTCCTGTCCAGCTGCTTAAAAGGCCGCCTCTAAGTCCAGTCCAGTGCCTGAGTATACTGCCTGCTGTGTGCTCCTGCTGTGTTGCTGCTTATTCCTGATTGCCTCTGGATTCCCCTAAAAGACTACCTACTGATTGACTCTGGACTGTACCCGGCTCTTCAAGGCTGTGCCCGGATTCTGTTTACCATCTTCGGTCAGCACTCCGCCTGGTTCTCTATTGGTTCGTAACCATTCTGGACAAACATTTCCCGTACGGACACTCATTGACTTTACCGCTTGCTCCTTATCCCGGCTGCTGCGCACTTAGGCCTTCCGGGGTAGATTGCCAGACAGTCCCTGTATAGGGGTTCGCTCTGGTGGTCTCTCTGGGGGAGTCCGGTGCGTGGTCCCGGGAATTCCCTCCGCGTCGATTCCGGAAAGTATTGCATGTGTTATTGTGTTGCTGTGTTGTTCTGTATCTACCGTGGTTGCATACTATAAAACATCTTGTACCCGGAACTCGTCTCTGATTGTCATTGCCCTACGCTATCGAAATCCTCAGAACATAGAATAAGTATTACACTTGCGTTTCAGTGCGTCGTCCATACAAGTCTATGGAGAATAGCGCAGTGCGTTAACGGACTGCGCTATTCTCCATAGTGACGGATTGCGCTGAACGCACGTGTGAAAGTAGCCTTAGAAGTGTCAATGTAATAGTAATGAGGAGCCAGCAGGGGGCAGATACTCGCTTACTCCATATACTTTATGCTTATATCATGCTAATGCTGTTTTATCAATATGTCGCGGCCGTTCTATACGGATTGTAACTGTTTTTACCGTATTTTTGCTGCAGGAATCTTGACTTGCAATCGAAGTTGATTATTGCTGTGGATGTCGCCAAAGGCATGGAATATCTTCACAACCTGACCTACCCCATCATCCACCGGGATCTGAACAGGTAGCCGGGAGCAATGTTTTTCAAGGATTGTATATAAGCTGTGAAGTGTCATAAATCTGATATTCATTGCACGGCGCTATATGCGGAAATCGCTGGCGTCCCCTCCCCCAACAGAGTTTATATATTGATATAATCCTTGCAGATGTGATTTACAGAGGTATTAATGTGACTATTACTGCATGTGAGTAACGCAGCTCTGGAGGAGTATGACGGTTATAGGGGCCAAGTCCCTTTGAACATGGTATAAAACGCATTTTGGGGGCAACGGACCCCCATCATAGCGTTTGCACAGGTTTCTAAAGACATTTCCAGAAATCGCTCCACACGTGTCCATGAGATGAGACTGGATTTGCAACTACGATTCATTAAAGTGACTAGCACTGAGCTGCAATACCGCTTACAACCTGAGGACAGGGGGGGCGCTGTTTAATCTGTATGAGCTGGATAAGCTTTACTTATAGCCATCATAAAAATAAAATAACATTATGGTGTGTGCCATATTATGTGAGCGCAGCTCGCCCCGCGCGCCGTCCCTCCGATAATTACGAAGGCTCCGCATTGCTCCGTGTAGGTTAATTGCCTTGTACCATTTTTTTCTCGCATACATGATATAAGTAATTATTTTCTAGACTGAAAGCTCAAGTGGCGGGGGTTAAACATCGCCTTAATTAAAAGTTAATGTCTAATTATGTTACCGTTTCCGATTTCAATCTATGGTGCTGTATAATGTAACGCAAGGTGGCGGAGCGCTCTGCATCCCGATGAGCTCGGTGTCCGGGGAGGAGCGTATGTAATGAAGGTGCAGACACCGGATGCCTTATCGTCTTGGATTTCTGCCTGGAAAGCCATTGGCTCTACTGTGCATGTGCCCCCCCCAAATTTATTTTTTTTTCTATATGCGGCCCATAAACCCAGTTAAATGTGAGATCCCTTGTCATGATTCATACATGGCTCTGCTGTTCCTGAGCTGGTGCATATATGCTGCCTCCGGGGTTTAGGTCTCTGGGGAGGAGTTTGGTCATTTTGGCCCCAACCCGAGGGTCGCGCCGAAATATCTTGGTGCTGCTACCTCCGGGACGTCGCCATTTATATTTCCGGCTCTGCTGCGTGCACTGTTCCTGTGAGAAGTTCTCTATTTCTTGTCCTGCTACCCAAAACGGTCTGTCCTCCTGACCGCCGTCTCTCTTGCCCAACCTGATCACCGTTTCCCCAATCTGCCCTTACCTCCGTCTCTCCTGCCCGTCCTGACCTCCGTCTCTGCTGCCCGTCCTGACCTCCGTCTCTCCTGCCCGGCCTGACCTCCGTCTCTCCTGCCCGGCCTGACCTCCGTCTCTCCTGCCCGGCCTGACCTCCGTCTCTCCTGCCCGGCCTGACCTCCGTCTCTCCTGCCCGGCCTGACCTCCGTCTCTCCTGCCCGGCCTGACCTCCGTCTCTCCTGCCCGGCCTGACCTCCGTCTCTCCTGCCCGGCCTGACCTCCGTCTCTCCTGCCCGGCCTGACCTCCGTCTCTCCTGCCCGGCCTGACCTCCGTCTCTCCTGCCCGGCCTGACCTCCGTCTCTCCTGCCCGGCCTGACCTCCGTCTCTCCTGCCCGGCCTGACCTCCGTCTCTCCTGCCCGGCCTGACCTCCGTCTCTCCTGCCCGGCCTGACCTCCGTCTCTCCTGCCCGGCCTGACCTCCGTCTCTCCTGCCCGGCCTGACCTCCGTCTCTCCTGCCCGTCCTGACCTCCGTCTCTCCTGCCCCTCCTGACCTCCGTCTCTCCTGCCCCTCCTGACCTCCGTCTCTCCTGCCCCTCCTGACCTCCGTCTCTCCTGCCCCTCCTGACCTCCGTCTCTCCTGCCCCTCCTGACCTCCGTCTCTCCTGCCCCTCCTGACCTCCGTCTCTCCTGCCCCTCCTGACCTCCGTCTCTCCTGCCCCTCCTGACCTCCGTCTCTCCTGCCCGTCCTGACCTCCGTCTCTCCTGCCCGTCCTGACCTCCGTCTCTCCTGCCCGTCCTGACCTCCGTCTCTCCTGCCCGTCCTGACCTCCGTCTCTCCTGCCCGTCCTGACCTCCGTCTCTCCTGCCCGTCCTGACCTCCGTCTCTCCTGCCCGTCCTGACCTCCGTCTCTCCTGCCCGTCCTGACCTCCGTCTCTCCTGCCCGTCCTGACCTCCGTCTCTCCTGCCCGTCCTGACCTCCGTCTCTCCTGCCCGTCCTGACCTCCGTCTCTCCTGCCCGTCCTGACCTCCGTCTCTCCTGCCCGTCCTGACCTCCGTCTCTCCTGCCCGTCCTGACCTCCGTCTCTCCTGCCCGTCCTGACCTCCGTCTCTCCTGCCCGTCCTGACCTCCGTCTCTCCTGCCCGTCCTGACCTCCGTCTCTCCTGCCCGTCCTGACCTCCGTCTCTCCTGCCCGTCCTGACCTCCGTCTCTCCTGCCCGTCCTGACCTCCGTCTCTCCTGCCCGTCCTGACCTCCGTCTCTCCTGCCCGTCCTGACCTCCGTCTCTCCTGCCCGTCCTGACCTCCGTCTCTCCTGCCCGTCCTGACCTCCGTCTCTCCTGCCCGTCCTGACCTCCGTCTCTCCTGCCCGTCCTGACCTCCGTCTCTCCTGCCCGTCCTGACCTCCGTCTCTCCTGCCCGTCCTGACCTCCGTCTCTCCTGCCCGTCCTGACCTCCGTCTCTCCTGCCCGTCCTGACCTCCGTCTCTCCTGCCCGTCCTGACCTCCGTCTCTCCTGCCCGTCCTGACCTCCGTCTCTCCTGCCCGTCCTGACCTCCGTCTCTCCTGCCCGTCCTGACCTCCGTCTCTCCTGCCCGTCCTGACCTCCGTCTCTCCTGCCCGTCCTGACCTCCGTCTCTCCTGCCCGTCCTGACCTCCGTCTCTCCTGCCCGTCCTGACCTCCGTCTCTCCTGCCCGTCCTGACCTCCGTCTCTCCTGCCCGTCCTGACCTCCGTCTCTCCTGCCCGTCCTGACCTCCGTCTCTCCTGCCCGTCCTGACCTCCGTCTCTCCTGCCCGTCCTGACCTCCGTCTCTCCTGCCCGTCCTGACCTCCGTCTCTCCTGCCCGTCCTGACCTCCGTCTCTCCTGCCCGTCCTGACCTCCGTCTCTCCTGCCCGTCCTGACCTCCGTCTCTCCTGCCCGTCCTGACCTCCGTCTCTCCTGCCCGTCCTGACCTCCGTCTCTCCTGCCCGTCCTGACCTCCGTCTCTCCTGCCCGTCCTGACCTCCGTCTCTCCTGCCCGTCCTGACCTCCGTCTCTCCTGCCCGTCCTGACCTCCGTCTCTCCTGCCCGTCCTGACCTCCGTCTCTCCTGCCCGTCCTGACCTCCGTCTCTCCTGCCCGTCCTGACCTCCGTCTCTCCTGCCCGTCCTGACCTCCGTCTCTCTTTCCCGACCTGTCCTCCATACCTTCCTGTTCTCCGGTCTCCTGTCCTGTTTTGTGTCCTCCAATCCCTCCCCTGTGCTTACTTGCTCTCCCGGTATCTGACCTCAGCTCTGTTCTTTGACTTTGGCTTGTTTTCCCCTCTGTACAGAGTTGACATCCTGCCATTGACCCTGACTGATCACTATCCCTGCTCTTGTGTTAGCGACCTCTAGTGGGCTTTTAACTAACTGCACGCAGGAGTTCTTTTCCTACCTGACTCCCAGCACCCCCTATGTGTAGCTTGACACCCCTGGCCTAAAGGGACGTCTCTCCTCTTTAAATGTCTTTGTGGCACCAGCTGAGGTGTTCAGTTACTATATAGCGCTGTTATGTGCTCACTATATGGCATTATTACATTGGCCCTGGGAAGGGGAAGGATTGAAAGCTGCATATATATATAATGTAGAATTATACTGTATCCATATTCTACCTGACGTTTATACCCAAATTCTGTACTATGCGACCAATGAGTTCTCAAATGATGCCGCCATCCAGGGCTTAAATAATACTGCCATACTACAGTATGTCCTCGTAGATGAGTAACAATTACCAAAGCGTACTATGCTATTTAAGGCATGCTGTGCGGTACTATTCTATAGCATGATGTTACTAATGATGTCATCGTTTTTGTGATGATGTCATTAGTCTGTATATCTGTGTGTGTGTGTGTGTGTGTGTGTGTGTGTGTCATTGTGTAGGGTCCTGTCCCCCCAAAAAGAGGTCCAGGCTGGCGGTGGACCCCTACAGTAAACCTCACCCCATGCACAGTCCTCCAGGGACAGTTCTGAAAGTCAAAGGGAATCCTAAGGACGTTATTAACAGTCGGCCGCGGTGGAGGGCGCTGTTCTGCTCCCACTATGACGATCACGGGGTGGTGTTTGATGTGCCGGGGGATCAGTGACGGGCGTCGCACACTGACAGCGCTCCTTTAAAGTCTCTTTCTAAACTTTCTGATAATCACCAGAGTATAAAATATTTGCTGTCAAACGGCGTGTCGCCTGTAATGAATGATTTAACGATAAATGCACCTGCCAGAAACAGAACGCCGCGTGTGATACCTCAATGCTACAACACAAAGCAACATTGTGACTGTCTATTCAGGCGGGAGTTCTGCAACTTTCTACAAGTCCGTTATATTTTTGTGTCTGCTCTTCAATCTACAGTGTTTGATCCCAGTAATCATCAGGGCTTCTCAGTGTGAAAGATTGTGAATTATATGAAGAATTCTACTCCTAGAGAAAGGTACTGAGCTTATTGTATATAGGAGTAGTATTATAGTAGTTATATTCTTGTACATAGGGGCAGTATTATAGTAGATCTATTCTTGTACATAGGGGGCAGTATTATAGTAGTTATATTCTTGCACATAGGGGCAGTATTATAGTAGTTATATTCTTGTACATAGGGGCAGTATTATAGTAGTTATATTCTTGTACATAGGGAGCAGTATTATAGTAGTTATATTCTAGTACATAGGAGCAGTATTATAGTAGTTATATTCTTGTACATAGGAGCAGTATTATAGTAATTATATTCCTGTACATAGGGAGCAGTATTATAGTAGTTATATTCTAGTACATAGGGGCAGTATTATAGTAGTTATATTCTTGTACATAGGGGCAGTATTATAGTAGTTATATTCTTGTACATAGGAGCAGTATTATAGTAGTTATATTCTTGTACATAGGGGCAGTATTATAGTAGTTATATTCTTGTACATAGGAGCAGTATTATAGTAGTTATATTCTTGTACATAGGGGCAGTATTATAGTAGATCTATTCTTGTACATAGGGGGCAGTATTATAGTAGTTATATTCTTGCACATAGGGGCAGTATTATAGTAGTTATATTCTTGTATATAGGGGCAGTATTATAGTAGTTATATTCTTGTACATAGGGGCAGTATTATAGTAGTTATATTCTTGTACATAAGAGCAGTATTATAGTAGTTATATTCTTGTACATAGGGGCAGTATTATAGTAGATCTATTCTTGTACATAGGGGGCAGTATTATAGTAGTTATATTCTTGCACATAGGGGCAGTATTATAGTAGTTATATTCTTGTACATAGGAGCAGTATTATAGTAGTTATATTCTTGCACATAGGGGCAGTATTATAGTAGTTATATTCTTGTACATAGGGGCAGTATTATAGTAGTTATATTCTTGTACATAGGGGCAGTATTATAGTAGATCTATTCTTGTACATAGGGGGCAGTATTATAGTAGTTATATTCTTGTACATAGGGGCAGTATTATAGTAGTTATATTCTTGTACATAGGAGTAGTATTATAGTAGTTATATTCTTGTACATAGGGGCAGTATTATAGTAGTTATATTCTTGTACATAGGAGCAGTATTATAGTAGTTATATTCTTGCACATAGGGGGCAGTATTATAGTAGTTATATTCTTGTGCATAGAGGCAGTATTATAGTAGTTATATTCTTGTACATAGGGGCAGTATTATAGTAGATATATTCTTGTACATAGGGGGCAGTATTATAGTAGTTATATTCTTGTACATAGGGGCAGTATTATAGTAGTTATGTTCTTGTATATAGGGGGCAGTATTATAGTAAATCTATTCTTGTACATAGGGGGCAGTATTATAGTAGTTATATTCTTGTACATAGGGGCAGTATTATAGTAGTTATATTCTTGTACATAGGGGCAGTATTATAGTAGTTATATTCTTGTACATAGGAGCAGTATTATAGTAGTTATATTCTTGTACATAGGAGCAGTATTATAGTAGATATATTCTTGTATATAGGAGCAGTATTATAGTAGATATATTCTTGTACATAGGGGCAGTATTATAGTAGTTATATTCTTGTACATAGGGGCAGTATTATAGTAGTTATATTCTTGTATATAGGAGCAGTATTATAGTAGTTATATTCTTGTGCATAGAGGCAGTATTATAGTAGTTATATTCTTGTACATAGGGGCAGTATTATAGTAGATATATTCTTGTACATAGGGGGCAGTATTATAGTAGTTATGTTCTTGTATATAGGGGGCAGTATTATAGTAAATCTATTCTTGTACATAGGGGGCAGTATTATAGTAGTTATATTCTTGTACATAGGGGCAGTATTATAGTAGTTATATTCTTGTACATAGGGGCAGTATTATAGTAGTTATATTCTTGTACATAGGAGCAGTATTATAGTAGATATATTCTTGTATATAGGAGCAGTATTATAGTAGATATATTCTTGTACATAGGGGCAGTATTATAGTAGATATATTCTTGTACATAGGGGCAGTATTATAGTAGTTATATTCTTGTATATAGGAGCAGTATTATAGTAGTTATATTCTTGTACATAGGAGCAGTATTATAGTAGTTATATTCTTGTACATAGGGGCAGTATTATAGTAGTTTTATTCTTGTATATGATGGCAGTATTATAGTAATTATATTCTTGTACATAGGTGTTACCTCACCGCCGTAGTCCGCTCTATCGACTTCTACTCCGATCGCCAGGTGACACCGTGTTCTTGCCGGGGATAGTGCTGGTGATGGGAGAGGAGTCGATGCCAGCAGCGCTGGTGGGCACAGGCTTCGCTCATCCACTGGGCTGGGTTTCCTGGGGATCTGCTGTGCCACTGGCTGACTGTAGGTGGCGGGTGTCTCCCAGCTGAAGTACCATCATTCAGCTACAGCCTATGGGAAGACACCACACCCTTCTTAATGCCCCTCCTGTCTGCTGACTTCTGCCAGAGATAGTTCTGAAAATTCTGGCTCCTGTTTCGTCCTGTTCTGTGATTTCGTCTCCTGATTACCGCTTGTTTCCTGACTACCCTCCTGCCTGCCGTTTTTGTACCTCGCCGACCGATCCGGTTTTGACCTCTGCTTGTTTCTGATTACGTCCTTGTCTGCCGATTCTGTCCCTGTTCCGCAATTCCTGGTTTGACCCTGCCTGACTACTACTCTATCAGACTGCAGCCTTCCACAGGTAGTGATCTCCAGGGCCCTGTGTAATTCCAAATCCCTGTATAGCGGTTAAAGGGTTTCAGGGTTCTGGAGGTCCTGCTTGGTGAGTGGCTTCCCTCTAGCCTCCCCATTACAGCCCATCTGAGTCTGTGGATCTAGGCAGGCGTTACAATAGGGGGCAGTATTATAGTAATTATATTCTTGTACATAGAGAGGAGTATTATAGTAGTTATATTCTTGTACATAGGGGCAGTACTATAGTAGTTATATTCTTGTACATAGTGGGCAGTATTATAGTAGTTATATTCTTGTACATAGGGGCAGTATTATAGTAGTTATATTCTTGTACATAGAGAGGAGTATTATAGTAGTTATATTCTTGTACATAGGGGGCAGTACTATAGTAGTTATATTCTTGTACATAGGGGCAGTATTATAGTAGTTATATTCTTGTACATAGAGAGGAGTATTATAGTAGTTATATTCTTGTACATAGGGGCAGTATTATAGTAGTTATATTCTTGTACATAGGGGGCAGTATTATAGTAGTTATATTCTTGTACATAGTGGGCAGTATTATAGTAGTTATATTCTTGTACATAGGGGCAGTATTATAGTAGTTATATTCTTGTACATAGTGGGCAGTATTATAGTAGTTATATTCTTGTACATAGGGGCAGTATTATAGTAGTTATATTCTTGTACATAGAGAGGAGTATTATAGTAGTTATATTCTTGTACATAGGGGGCAGTACTATAGTAGTTATATTCTTGTACATAGGGGCAGTATTATAGTAGTTATATTCTTGTACATAGAGAGGAGTATTATAGTAGTTATATTCTTGTACATAGGGGCAGTATTATAGTAGTTATATTCTTGTACATAGGGGGCAGTATTATAGTAGTTATATTCTTGTACATAAGAGCAGTATTATAGTAGTTATATTCTTGTACATAGGGGCAGTATTATAGTAGTTATATTTTTGTACATAGGGGGCAGTATTATAGTAGTTATAGTCCTGTACATAGGGAGTAGTATTATAGTAGTTATATTCTTGTACATAGGGGCAGTATTATAGTAGTTATATTCTTGTACATAGGGGGCAGTATTATAGTAGTTATATTCTTGTACATAAGAGCAGTATTATAGTAGTTATATTCTTGTACATAGGGGCAGTATTATAGTAGTTATATTATTGTACATAGGAGTAGTATTATAGTAGTTGTATTCTTGTACATAGGGGGCAGTATTATAGTAGTTATATTCTTGTACATAGAGAGGAGTATTATAGTAGTTATATTCTTGTACATAGGGGCAGTATTATAGTAGTTATATTTTTGTACATAGGGGGCAGTATTATAGTAGTTATAGTCCTGTACATAGGGAGTAGTATTATAGTAGTTATATTCTTGTACATAGGGGCAGTATTATAGTAGTTATATTCTTGTACATAGGGGGCAGTATTATAGTAGTTATATTCTTGTACATAAGAGCAGTATTATAGTAGTTATATTCTTGTACATAGGGGCAGTATTATAGTAGTTATATTATTGTACATAGGAGTAGTATTATAGTAGTTGTATTCTTGTACATAGGGGGCAGTATTATAGTAGTTATATTCTCGTATATAGGGGGCAGTATTATAGCAGTTATATTCTTGTATATAGGGGGCAGTATTAATATTCTGTTTAGGATAATTTCTATCTTTGCTTCCTTGAATATTAGATACAATATCTTTTGCTGAACAGGAGATAATAATCAGCACAAAACAAAGATTCTTCCAAAACATGAAATTTGTGTTGAGTTAACTTCATATATTTGATATTTTTATGTCTTTACCTTAGAACTTTCTGCCCCATTGATGTTAATATAAATTGTATCTGGCACCGTTCTTTATATTCCTATAGCGGATCCTCTTATTATGGGATGTAAGTGTTTTGCTTGATAACAATTCAGAAATCTTCTTCATCTGCGCCGAGCTGATACCAACACAATTTCCCATTTCCATTTGTTATGCGTCCGTAGCCTAAACACTTCATTTTTTTCCCCTTGAATGTTTCTAACCTTCTGATTCTGTACGGATCAATTCCGGCTGTATGAACAATTAGGGCTTTTTCATTCCTTCTCTGCTTTATTTGCTGTATCATTTAGTATTTTATAGGCTTTATTGTTTCCCGAGCTTAGGAAGCACATTTGTTTTATCGTCTGCTGTAGAATATGTACTGGCTAAGCAGTAGCACTCGCAATGGGACGCACAGAAGTAATAAGCCTCCACGTGTGAATCGCTTTATGTCCCCATAAGGTTTCGCAGCATAAAAAGCGTGTTGCTGGTGATATTTCTTCATTTGTGATGGGAGGCAGAACCTCAGCGTTACATTTCCAGTAAGCTGCGATATTGGGCATTAAAATGGATTAAAGGATATATCTGTGCAAAAGACATATTACTGTGGATATAAAGGTACCTGGACCAGAGGGGATCAGACAGGGGGCCCTATTGCAAAATTAAAGGCGCCTAGGACAGAAGCTTGCATCTTTGATTATTTCTCCCAACCCTTCCTTCCTAGCAATCTAGGCAATAGGGGAAAGCAGAAAGTTAGGTCCTGCACCACCGCAAGTTACCTGCGGTATCGCCTGCAGTATCACCTGTGCCTGGGTGGAGAGCCTGGGAAAACTTAGGATCCAGGAGTGGGGTGCCCGTCACAAGGAGAAGTCCAAGGATGATGAGGTGAGAGTATAAAGAGACCGCACTCTGGCCGCTGTGCTGGATGTCATTTATTCAAAACACGTGCAGGGTAGAGGGCTGGAGACGCACTGTGAGCTGGCTCCTCTAAGACGGCCGACGGCCGTTTCGCCCACAAATTGGGCTTCCACGGGTCCACGTGGAAGCCCATCTTGTGGGCGAAACGGCCGTCGTCCGTCTTAGAGGAGCCAGCTCACAGTGCGTCTCCAGCCCTCTACCCTGTTTTGAATAAATGACATCCAGCACAGCGGACAGAGTGCGGTCTCTTTATACTCTCACCTCATCATCTAGGCAATAGACCCATTGCGTTTGAAGAACTTGTGATTCAATTTGCACGAATTGGCCAAAAAGTTGCCCACCACCATCTACCACAAAGCAAAAGATTGATAAAAGCCAGATAAGACTTCCAGGATTCCCCATAATGCCTTGCAGCTATGACATCACATGGTATAGCACAGCTAATGAGGATGGAGTTTCACAGCCAGTATAAAAGCCGAGGGCAGGGAATGCAGCAGCCGCTTTGTAGTGAGAGGGCGTGAAATCTCAGCAATAGAGATTTCGAGAGAGAGTGAAAAAAACACTGAATTAACATGATAGATGGTGTGTGACAGCGCAACAGTGGAGAATAGTTACCAACCATTTACCCGTCGCCTGATATGTGTATATCTCAGGGAATTATTTAAGGTTGTGATTTCAATAAAGAGTTTGAAAATTTTTTAGAGAGGTCTAGAAAACAAACACACCTGCCGATCTGATATCTATTAAAGTAAACATGTCACCTACTTTATTTGCTGGGTGGTCCGATACATTACGGTCTGATTGGCGTCGCTGGTCTCGAGTCCAGTGTCTCCTCTATCCTTGCGATGATCATCCTCCTCCTTGCCTCGTGGGGATGATGCATCCTCCGTCATCCACACAATATCCTCCATTGCGTTCCTGCGCAGGCGCACTTGTCTTTTTCTGCTGCCAGCAGTACTGTAATGCGCAGGTGCGGGGATCGATTAAAGGACGCTCGTGCATGCGCACCACCATACTTTGCTCTGCCCTCAGCCTGGCAGAGAAAAGTGTCCATGCGCAGGAGCGCATTGGATGACACTGCATGGATGACGAAGGATGCGTCATCCACACGAAGCAAGGAGGAGGATGACGCTCGCAAGGATAGAGGAGATGCTGGATCCCAGACCAGTGACGCCCATTGGACTGGAACATATTGGACCACCCAGCAGGTGAGTAGTGTCCTCCATTGCGCTCCTGCGCATGCGCACTTCTCTGCAGGCTGAGGGCAGAGCAATGTATTGTAGTGCGCATGCGCGGGTGTCCTTTAATCTTTCCCTGCACCTACGCATTACAGTACTTTGCTCTGCTGGCAGCAGGGCAGAGACAAGTGAGCCTGCACAGTTGCGCAATGGAGGACACTGTATGGATGAAGTAGGACGCGTAATCGACACAAAGCAAGAGGGAGGATGGGGATTGCAAGGATAGAGGAGGCGCCAGGTGAAGACCAGTGACACACAATGGACTGTGCCGGATCGGACCGCCCACATCGGTCCTGGATGTCCCATTAACACCTATGTGGCCCCCAAAATATTAGGACATACAAAAAGACCTCCATTGAAAATCTCTACAGGGTCACATGGCGGTGTGGAAACTTCCATGGTGCACTGTATGATGGCGGCACACAACTTGCATGTGGCGGTGATACAGTCATGTGTTTGTGATTGCTCCTTAATGCTTTGTATATGCAAATAGCGTCTAATAACCAACATCCGCATTGTCCGGCGCGGTAAAAACAAAGCAGCGAACAAAGCCGGCTGCCTTCACATCTGCTGGCGGAGCTGCTGCTGTCTCCGCTCGGATGCGGCTGATGCCTAAAATCTTTTTCCGTTTATTAAGATTTCTGTTTCCATGACTTCAAAGTCTTGTAATAAAACAAATCATTTTACATATCACAGCGCTGGAAATACTCGCGCACCAAGTCATTTGCATAATCTGATTTCAGATAAGGCCGTTCTGCTTAAACCAAGAGGGTTTTTTTTTTTTGTTCTTTTTTTATATCGTGTGGAAATTCACATTTTGCACCCGTTTATTTAAATAAATGAAACGTACCCCCCACCACTGCAAAACCGTCTCCCCAGCGGCTGAGTGCAGTTGCAGCGAGGCGGCGTGTGACGGCTCCGCTGTGTATGCAGATGACAGAGGACTGGGAGATGCAGATTCAGCCCCGGGAGACGCTGGTTTTGTTTTCCGTTCTGTCGTTGTCACTTTTGATGATGGGTGATGGTTATGTCAGTTGTGTCTGGGTGATTTACTCATCATCTGCGCGGTGGTGCCGCACACGAGTAATGGCGTGGAGCTTTGCACGCTCGGCCAGCGCGGCCACTGATGAACCGTTCTTCTCAAATTTCACTTAAAATTTTAGTAGGAAATTCCATTTGGATCGAATTCATTGAATCATTATCGAATGGTCTCTGCGGACCCGAGAGTACGGTAAATGTAGAAGTGAAAAAAAGCTAAAAAAGTAACGCTCTCCTCTCCGCACACTTGTCCCATCGCTTCGGCACTCCGTCTGGTGGTCGGCACAGCTCCCTACAGACTCCACTTCTCCACGGCATGCGGTGTCCTCTCCCTCCACCTTCACTCTGCGCTGGAGCTCCTGGCACGGCACAGGACTCAGACCGGTGTCTCTCGAGACGCCAAGTGTTGAGGAAAGCGCAAGTTGTGAGGTCAGCTTAAGTGCGAAGATGGAGGGGTAGGAGGAGGTCGCGCTACCCCCACTTCTACTGTGTTTTATGCCGAAGGAGCGTAGAGCAAGGTTGGTGGAGTGACAGATGGCCAGTGGGTTGGTTGTAGTGATGGGCAGTCCGGCTCTTTTTGGTGATCCGGTTCCCATAGCTCCGCTCACCAAAAAGAGCCGGCTCATTCTGATCGTTCTCAGCTCCTTATTAAATATGTGTTCACCCGAGGTGAACACATATTTAAGATTATAGTGATGCCGCTGAAACCACGCCCCACCCATGGCTAAACCTCACCCACTTGCAAAGGACCAATTAGATCATGTAGTGGGCGGGGTTTAGACACGGGTGGGCGGGGTTTCAGCTGTGAAAAGAGCCGTTTAGAGATTTTAGTGGCTCACTTTGGTAATCCAGCACCCTGTCAGTCCCAGCAAAGAGCCGGATGTTTGTGTCGGATCGTTCGCGACTGACACATCACTAGTTGGTTTTATAGACGGGCCTTTTGAGGTGCCAGTTCTGCAGTGAGGTTCCTGGAGTCAGGACGTGGCCTTGTAACTTAAGTCCCTTAGGGAACCCGGAGGTATCCTGCAAGGGACCGGAGCATAGAGCTCACCTTGGGACGGGCTTAGAAGAGTCCAGGGAGACGACCATCAAGGCAGAGAACCTTGGCTGGGCCAAAGGAAGTCGAGTGGCTAGAAAACGCCATGTGCAGTGAAGGGACCACGGGTAGCCGAAGAGAGAAGAGGAGGAAGCGGCTGCATAGGCCCAGCAGCAGGTGGATTAGGTCCCTGTTAGCGGGATAGGCCAAGTAGAGTAGTTAGGGAGAATGCAGCAGCAGGATTGTAGAAGTGTTGCAATGTCTGTCTTAAAAGTGGAACGTCGAATATACCGTTCTATGTTGTTTTGCCAAGAGAACTCTAGTGTTGTGTGTCTCTGCTACGTGTACGATAGTGACCGGCTGTGGGGTGGTGGACCTGCCCTAAAGAGAACGGTAAGTGTCGCACTCCCTGCCAAACGCGGTTTACAAACACTGATTCTCTCTGGCGAAGGAGTGCGGAGTCATCATGGCCCGATGTCCGCACCTTCCTTCAGGGGAAGAGGACGTTTGGGAAAGTGTAAAGATGAGACCGGGGGGAGCGGCCCGGTAGGAAGCTGGGGCGGTGGGAGAGGTAAGTATTGTTTTTTGCCCAATTTCTTGTAGCTGCATAAAAATCAACAAAATCACCGATGACCATAAAAGTTCTGACAGTTGGATTTTTTTTTTTTGATCTGGGGTCAATCGTGACTTTACCTTTCATTGTGAAACATGGAGTTCATAGAATTCCATACTGAAAAGAAACGCCAAACTAGAGTCCTGCCCCCTGTGCTCGCCCGTCCGCGGGATATTTTTTGCATGTTCCTGAAATAAACAATCTTTCAGCAGTGAAAACATAAAATGTGGAGTTTGAAAGACCTGACTTGTGACCGGAGAATATATTAGGGTAATCTGCCGCCACGTCCGGCTGACTTCTCCCCACACAAATTCAGATGATTGACAGGTGTCTCTCAAAATGGGCCCACACCCCCTCTCAGCTACCTTTGCTCTGGACCCCCTCTCCCTCTGGACCCCCTCTCCCTCTGGACCCCCTCTCCCTCTGGACCCCCTCTCCCTCTGGACCCCCTCTCCCTCTGGGCCCCCTCTCCCTCTGGGCCCCCTCTCCCTCTGGACCCCCTCTCCCTCTGGACCCCCTCTCCCTCTGGGCCCCCTCTCCCTCTGGGCCCCCTCTCCCTCTGGACCCCCTCTCCCTCTGGACCCCCTCTCCCTCTGGGCCCCCTCTCCCTCTGTGGCCCCTCTCCCTCTGTGGCCCCTCTCCCTCTGGACCCCCTCTCCCTCTGGACCCCCTCTCCCTCTGGGGCCCCTCTCCCTCTGGGGCCCCTCTCCCTCTGGGGCCCCTCCCTCTATGTGCCCCCTCTCCCTCTGGGCCCCCTCTACTCTGGGCTCCCTCTCTTTCTGGGCCTCTGCCTCTGGGCCCTCTTGGTCTCTTTCCCCCCTGAGCCCCCTCTATGCTCCTGCGTAGTTGCCCAGGCAGTATGTCCGCCCCTGGTTATGGGACTTGGCAGCTAAGGGGCCACTCCACATAGCGTTGCAATGCAATCTTGCTTTGCTTTCTCCTCTAATGTTCATTCGATCAGCCATTAATCTTATTTCACAACAAAATCCTTCAACTTGAAGAGGAGCCATCACTTACCATAAACATGTAAGAATGCCGCTGTTCTCCTGAATCTGGAGATGTTTTCCTTTTGTTCCTGCGCTTCTCCGTTCCTGAGATACGGCCTCCTCTTTCCTGTATATAAATCTAGTATTTTAGCCAATTGGGCGTGGCCCTTAAAGGGGTATTCCCATCTTCAAGATCCTATCTTAATATGTAGTAGGTGTAGTATTAATAATAATAATAATAATAATAATAATAATAATAATAATATTAGCAAATACCTCCAAATACAAATGTAGTATAGTTCTTCTGATATAGCCATGTCTCTTACCTCATGTGCAGGGCATTGCAGCTTAGGTATCCATGGTTTCACGGATTCAGGAGAACAGCGGCATTTACACTATTTATATATATAATATCCATATTTATGGGAAGTGACCGCTCCTCTGGAAGCAATGGCCTAAAGTAATGTATCTGGATTGAACTCACGGATTCCTTTTTGATTTTTTGTTACAGTGTGTCATTCCTCGCCGGCGCCTGCTGCTGATTTGGGCGTCCCCTGTGTGCCCGTTCCTCTGTTTGGCTCTTCAGGCTTCTCGGGGGAGCGTCTCTCGATGGCTCCTCTGGGGGTCCCGTCCGGCCTCCTGTTCACTCCTCTCATTTTTGAGCACATGGGATTCTTTAGATTTATTCATGGCCTGTGATCTGATAATTAATTACTATGATTATTGGTGACCATTTATACACTGCTGGGAGCCAATCATCCATCACATTATAGTTATATCAGACAGCGTTTGCCTGTGGTGGCCTCTAAGCTCCATTACACCTCAGAGATGCAGTTATTGATCTTCTTCATTGATCTTTTTGGCAAATATTTCTGAAATACTTACAAAATAAAGTTTATACTGTGGGCAGACAGAAGAACTAATAACAATCATTTTATATATAGAATAATTCTACATGAAAAATGTACAATGTTTCCTATAATTATCCTGGGTTACCTCTTGTATTATACTCCAGAGCTGTACTCACTATTCTGCTGGTGCAGTCACTGTGTACATACATTACATTACTGATCCTGTACTGATCCTGAGTTACATCCTGTATTATACTCCAGAGCTGCACTCACTATTCTGCTGGTGCAGTTACTATGTACATACATTACTGATCCTGTACTGATTCTGACTTGCATCCTTTATTATACTGCAGAGCTGCACTCACTATTCTGCTGGTGCAGTCACTGTGTACATACATTACTGATCCTGAGTTAGCTCCTGTATTATACTCCAGAGCTGCACTCACTATTCTGCTGGTGCAGTCACTATGTACATACAGGAGCTAACTCAGGAATCAGTAATGTATGTACACAGTGACTGCACCAGCAGAATAGTGAGTGCAGCTCTGCAGTATAATACAGGAGCTAACTCAGGATCAGTAATGTATTATACTGCAGAGCTGCACTCACTATTCTGCTGGTGCAGTCACTGTGTACATACATTACTGATCCTGAGTTAGCTCCTGTATTATGCTGCAGAGCTGCACTCACTATTCTGCTGGTGCAGTCACTGTGTCCATACAATACATTACTTATCCTGTACTAATCCTGAGTTACATCCTGTATTATACTCAAGAGCTGCAATCACTATTCTGCTGGTGCAGTCAGTGTGTCCATACAATACATTACTTATCCTGTACTAATCCTGAGTTACATCCTGTATTATACTCCAGAGCTGCAATCACTATTCTGCTGGTGCAGTCACTGTGTATATACATTACATTACTGATCCGGAGTTACTTCCTGTATTATACTCCAGAGCTGGACTCACTATTCTGCTGCGGCAGTCACTATGTACATATATTACTGATCCTGTACTGATTCTGACTTACATCCTGTATTATACTCCAGAGCTGCACTCACTATTCTGCTGGTGCAGTCACTGTGTACATACAGGAGCTAACTCAGGATCAGCAATGTATGTACACAGTGACTGCACCAGCAGAATAGTGAGTGCAGCGCTGCAGTATAATACAGGAGCTAACTCAGGATCAGTAATGTATTATACTGCAGAGCTGCACTCACTATTCTGCTGGTGCAGTCACTGTGTACATACATTACTGATCCTGAGTTAGCTCCTGTATTATACTCCAGAGCTGCATGCTGCTTCTAGGATTTGATATCCTGGAGCTGTTTTTGTTATCTGTGAGATTACTTCTGCGTATGTGTTACTACGTATGCTTTAGAAATGTGTAAGTATCTGATTATTTATGTAAATTGATCTATTTTCTCTCCTTCAGTCACAACATTTTGCTGTATGAGGACGGTCACGCTGTAGTCGCTGACTTTGGAGGTGCGAATCATATAATTAGTAAATGTTGCACCGTTCACTAACACAATTCTCTGTGATACTTCGCACGTTAGCAGCATTCCTAGCGTTAGTGTCACTTTAATAGCGCTGCCTCCGAACTCGTCTCCTTATAGAGGTTTATCTGTACTACAGACATATAGTATATCCCAAAAGTGAGTACACCTGTCACATTTTTGTAATTTATTATATCTTTTCAGGGCACAGCACTGAGGATCTGACACTTTGATACAATGTGCAGTGTCAGTGCGCAGCTTGTATAACAGTGTAAATATTTAACAGACAGCCATTAATGTCTAAACCACTGGTAATAAAAGTAAGTACACTCCTAAGTAAAAATGGCCAAATTGTGCCCTTGGTGTGAATATTTTGTGTGGTCGCCATTATTTTCAGGCACTGCCTTACCTCTCTTCACAGGAGCAGCTGAATCCTCTTCAATCCTCCATGATGACATCAAGGAGCTGGGAGATGTTACAGACCTTGTTCTTCTCCACATTCTGTGTGAGGAGGCCCCACAGATACTCCATAGGGTTTAGGTCTGGAGACACTCGGCCGGTCCCGCACCTTTACCCCCAGTTTCTGTAGCGAGGCAGTGATGACCTTGGAGGTGTGTGGAGTCATTATCATGTTGGAATATGGAGGGAAGGGATCATATTCTGCTTCAGGATGTCACAGCACATACTGGCATTCATAGTTCCCTCAATGAACTGTAGCTCCCCACATCTGGCAGCACTCATGCAGCCCCAAACCATGCCACTCCACCACCATGCCTGACTGTAGGCAGGACACACTTGTCTTTGTCCTCCTCACCTCGAGCCACCACACACGCTGACATTATCTAAATGAAATAAGAATGTCTTGGTCTCATCAGATAACAGAATGGTTCCAGTAATCCATGTCCTTAGTCTGCTTGTCTTCAGCAAACTGTTTGCGGCTTTCTTGTGCATCATCTTTAGAAGAGGCTTCCGTCTGGGCCGACAGCCATGCAGAGCAGTGTAATGCAGTATGTGGTATAGGTCTGAGCAATGACAGGCGGACCCCCCCACCCCTATAACCTCTGTAGTGTACGGCATATGTTCTGAGCACTAACAGGCGGACCCCTCACCTGTAACCTTTGCAGCAATGCTGGCAGCACTCATATATCTATTCTATAGAGACAACCTCTGGATTAGATGCTGAGCACGTGCACTCAACTTAGTCCTGTGGTCTAATGAGACCAAGATAAACTTATTTGGTTCAGATGGTGTCAATGTGTGCGGTGGATCTACATGAGGTGGACAAGGACAAGTGTGTCCTGCCTACAGTCAGGCATGGTGGTGGAGGGTCATGGTTTGGTGCTGCATGAGTGCTGCCGGTTGTGAGGGGCTACAGATCATTGAGGGACCCATGAATGCCGATAGACAGGACTCACTCTCCTCAGAAACTGGGCTGCAGGGCAGTATTTCAACATAATGATGACCCCAAACACACTTCCAAGATGACACCTGCCTTCCTAAATAAACAGAAGGCAAAGTTGCTGGACTCGCCAAGCATCTCCAGACCTAAACTCTATGGAGCATCTGTAGGGCCTCCTCAAATGCAAGGTGGAGTGGCACAAGGTCTGTAACATTCACCAGCTCCGTGATGTTGTCATGGAGGATAGAAGAGGATCCAGCGGCTCCTGGGAAGCTCTAGTGACCTCCATGCCCAAGAGAGGTAAAGCCATGCTGGAAAATAATGGCGGCCACATAAAATATTCGCTTGGGGTGTACTTACTTTTGTTGCCAGTGGGTTAAACATTAATAGCTGTGTGATGAGTTATTTACACTTTTATACAAGCTGCACACTGACACTGTACATTGTATCAAAGCGTCAGATCCTCAGTGTTGTTCCATGAAAAGATGTAATAAAAAATTACAAAAACATTGGGGGTGCACTCACTTTTATGATAAACTGTATGTTTTTTGTGTAAGGTGTCCTTAACACCAGACTCTCTCCGTGTGATGTGACCTATAGATTGGCGCGTTCTGCGGTGATGGAATAGCAGAATGTCGCCGTGTTTGTTTATCGGGTTGACCAATCCCGAGAATTCCTTGGCGGCCGATAATCCAAACTTGTTGTTCTTAACCTTGACTCTATGTAGACATGAGATCCTGACCTTTCTGGTGATAAGATGTCTTGTCTGTGAATTCGTCTCCGCTCTCTGCAGACATTTCTTTTGGTATTGGTAAAGTGGGTGAAATATGAGGAGCGAGCCTTTATCACGCTTCACCGACTTTTCATTTATTTTTGTTAGTTCTTTCTTCATCCAAGGTTCAGGTTTTCTTAAAAACATGAAAAAAAAACCACTTATTATGCTTTGTCATTTTTTTTTCTTGCAGAATCGAGATTTCTTCAGTCAATGGATGAAGACAACATGACCAAGCAGCCCGGGGTTCGGCACCTTTTCTGCTTTAACCCTTTCTCCGCTGTAGAATTATTTTCTGTTAGGACGGGGGAATCTCATATAGAATTACATTGTGTCACATTACATACATTCACTGACTGTGATACCCCATGAAACTAAACCATAAACATACATTCATTTTAACCCCTTGAGACCAATTTTTCGTTTTTGCTACTTTACTTTCTTTCCCCCATTTCTTTTAAAGAGCCAATTTTTTTGTGGACTTTTTTTGTCGGCATCAGAGCTGTTGTTGTTTGCAGGACGAGTTGTATTTTTGGATGATCCCATTCACTTTTCCATATAATGTTTTAAAAAATTCCAATTGAGGTGAAATGGTGAAAAAAAATTTGCAATTCTGCCTTTTTGGTTTTTTTTCAATTTTGTTTCTTACGGCGTTCATTGCATGGTAAAAATAACCAGATAACATAATTCTACAGGTCAGTACGATTACGGCGATACCAAACTTGAAGACTATTTTTATATTTTTGTGGCTTCAAAAAAATTCTGAACTCTCTTAAAAAATTTGGTTTGTGTCGCCTTTTCTCCGAGACCTGTATGTTTTTGTATTTTTATTTTTGTATTTTTTTGCGTGGCGAGTGGTAGGTTTTAGAGGTATCAAATATATATATGTGTATATATATATATATATATATATATATATATATATATATATATATATATATATATAGATATATATATATATAGATATATATATATATATATATATATATATATATATATATATGTGTGTGTGTGTATATAATATATAATATAATATATATATATATATATATATATATGTATATACATATATATTTATACACATACACTCCACTATTTACCCACTTAGCATGCTGATCAGGCTGATCCTCCCCAGCTTCCCTTGGACCTTCACAGCTTTCCCCCGACACTCCCTTGTTTCCCTTGATCCTTGATCGTCCCCAGCTTCCCCCAAACCTCTCTAGCTTCCTCCAATCCTGCTTACCTTTCCCTGGTCTTCCTTAGTTTCTCTTTGTCCTCTTAGCTTCCCCTGATCAGTTGCAGCATCCCTAGGTCCTCCCCAGCTACCCCCGATCCTCTCCAGCTACCCCCGATCCTCTCCAGCTACCCCTGATCCTCTCCAGCTACCCCCCGATCCTCTCCAGCTACCCCCGATCCTCTCCAGCTACCCCCGATCCTCTCCAGCTACCCCCGGTCCTCCCCAGCTACCCCCGGTCCTCCCCAGCTTTCCCCGGTCCTCCCCAGCTTTCCCCGGTCCTCCCCAGCTTTCCCCGGTCCTCCCCAGCTTTCCCCGGTCCTCCCCAGCTTTCCCCGGTCCTCCCCAGCTTTCCCCGGTCCTCCCCAGCTTTCCCCGGTCCTCCCCAGCTTTCCCCGGTCCTCCCCAGCTTTCCCCGGTCCTCCCCAGCTTTCCCCGGTCCTCCCCAGCTTTCTCCGGTCCTCCCCAGCTTTCCCCGGTCCTCCCCAGCTTTCCCCGGTCCTCCCCAGCTTTCCCCGGTCCTCCCCAGCTTTCCCCGGTCCTCCCCAGCTTTCCCCGGTCCTCCCCAGCTTTCCCCGGTCCTCCCCAGCTTTCCCCGGTCCTCCCCAGCTTTCCCCGGTCCTCCCCAGCTTTCCCCGGTCCTCCCCAGCTTTCCCCGGTCCTCCCCAGCTTTCCCCGGTCCTCCCCAGCTTTCCCCGGTCCTCCCCAGCTTTCCCCGGTCCTCCCCAGCTTTCCCCGGTCCTCCCCAGCTTTCCCCGGTCCTCCCCAGCTTTCCCCGGTCCTCCCCAGCTTTCCCCGGTCCTCCCCAGCTTTCCCCGGTCCTCCCCAGCTTTCCCCGGTCCTCCCCAGCTTTCCCCGGTCCTCATCAGCTTCCCATGATTCTCTCCTGCTTCCCCGTTTCTACCCAGCTTCCCCAGATCCTCCCCAGCTTCCGGTCCTCCCCATCTTCATCCGATCCTCCCCAGCTTCATCCGGTCCTCCCCAGCTTCCCCTGTTTCTCCCCAGCTTCCCCCATTCCTCCCGAGTTTAATCTGGTCCCCGGCAGATCCTCCCAAGCTTTCTCTGATCCTCTCCAGCTTCCTTCAATCATGCTTAGTTTCCCCTGATCCTCCCCAGCTTTCCCTGGTCCTCTGAAAATGCCACCAGTCCTTTCTAGATCCCACCGGTCCTCCCTAGCTCCTCCCTATCCACATCAACTTCCCTTAATCCACCCCAGCTTCCCCTGCTCCTCCCCAGATCCCTCCAGTCCTCCCCAGATCCCACACGTTCTTTCCAAATCCCTACAATCCTCCCCAGCTTTCCCCGATCCTCCCCAGATCCCACCAGTCCTCCCCAGATCCCTAGAACTCCTTGCTGGTCTTTGGTTACTCCAGGCCGGTCTTTGGCCTCACATTAGGCCTCATTGATGACAGTGATGTTCTCGGCCCTCTCCCGCCACTGAGCCTTAGCATCTGTAGAGCCAGAGTCCAGGATGGAGGACTGTGGAGCAACAATGGGGTGTGGAGTAGTCGTAAGAGCAGGTGAATTAATGTATTTCAGCATTTTAACCCCTTATTTGCAGGTACGCCTCTTAGTTTTCACACATGCCCTGAATTCTTGGCGGCGCGCTGCCTCCAGTCTACGTTTTGTGTTAGGAGATTTTGTCGTTGTGTCGTTTCACGTCCTGCTTGTTAGACAAATCTCATCCTGTCCATGAGCCAAGTCGTATTGTCGTCTGTTGCCGTAGCAGCTGCCGC